>NC_090246.1:46264407-46286907 GCF_037325665.1 Littorina saxatilis
GTTCAGAGAAGACGAATCGGTATTATGTTTTTCAACCGAGTTAACCGACGTTTCGGTATACCGCTGTGGCTCTAACTGATACAACCGCGGCAGCCTGACGTGAGCAGAAACAGTGGTGGTGGAGCCACAAGCCAATCACGTCGATGAAGAATGGCCAGATCAGACACCCACGGTTGCAATATTTCAGGGGTCATCTGTCTCGGGCCTTGCCCATTTAAACCGACAGGAGGTGGCGAGGTCAGTTCTTGTGGGAGGGGAGAGTCGGAGGTGATGTGTGTGGAGATAATGTCCACCTCTGTAGTCTGCAAGACCTTGTGGAATTGCTCGAGGGTCAGCCGAGGGTCAGTCAAGGGATGTTACGTCTTCTCTGGACAAGCAGGGCGGGAAGGCCCAGTCTTATCGTCTGACAGTTGTACGTTACTGTGTGAGAGATTTGACTGTACCTATCGTAGCCAGAACGGGTTCAAGTTCATACGATAAATGATAATGAGTGATAACCCTTTATTTTCCTACTCTGCCTTCTCAGTTCGTATGGCGAGGTACCGACTCGCCCTCGCCCATCTCGCCGCCGCTTTGTAGTCGCCGACTTCACGGTTTACTTGCTTTCAAACTGTCAAGGGTGCCATCTCGCTTCCCGGGCTCAGGTTCACTTGATTTCCCGGAAAATACGTAGATGCAACCCTCAATGGGATCTTCCTTCCCAACTATACCCCCTAAAAAAAAAAAGGTAAAAATAGAAAAATGCGAATAATGCTTTTGACTCAGACACAAGCACACGGACTCACATGCGACCATTAATCAAACAGCCTGTTACGCCAAGGGAAATTTGATTTCAACGCAAAAAAGTTAAGGAATTAAAACAGTATGATGACTGATTATAATTGACGTCGAACGCGGTGCTTGAACTCTTGATGACGTATCCGGCATAAGAACGGCCTCCCAGAATGTGGGACAGGAGTTGCAAGCAAAGCGCCGCGAACACACACACACAACACACACACACACACACACAACACACACACACACACTCTATCTCTCTCACACACACACACACACACTCTATCTCTCTCACACACACACACACACACACACATACGCACGTACGCACACACGTACGCATTCATGTACATACACACGTACGCACACACGTGCGGACGCACGCAAAGACCACGGTACGCACACACGTACACACACCCGGCAAAAGTTGCATTGCCATTGGAGATGATGTCGCAATCAAGGCCAAAGGAGCTTTCCTCTGCCAACTCTTCTTTTCCCTCTCCCCCTTCTTCCAATAACATTTCAAAAGCGTTGCATGAAAGTCTTCAAAATGTAGAGGGCAGGAAGGAGGACGTTTGTCACGTGCTATTTTTGCACCCAAACGCAAAGACGTGTGGCAAGCCAGCTGGTCCACAGCATCAAAGGGACTGTGGATCTTGTCCTCATCCTCCTGTCGCCATCACGTCTCCATTCACAACTTCCCGGCCCAACAGCACAGGGGCTGGTCTCTGTCCAACTTTTAAAAAGTCGATTTTTCCAGACTAAATGTCTGGAGTTTTGGGGTGAGTTTTTTTTCTACAGTAAAAGCCGGGACGCTTTGTCGTGTTTAGTTTGATATTTCTTTGCGGTGTCTGTGTCTGTGTTTGTGTGCAGTTGGTACTTTTCCAAAGCGGGCTGTATGAGCGATCAAGGGCTGGCTTCATGTTCGTGTCATCATTGTTCTTTCAGTCATAGATTCAGTTTTGCTCGAGTGAGGTAGGTACACATAGACACTCAGCGACGATACAAGCCATACTGACAGAGGAACAGACAAGCAGCAGACCAACAAAACACAGACGCAGCCTCACACAAACAGCCATGCAGACAGCGACAAATAAACTGGCACACGATTTAGCCTGGTGCGAGACAAAAATCAAAATGATTAAATAAAAAATCCCTGCTTTAATCACCCAGACATACTTTCAAACGGCGTGTTTAAATCTTGTTTTCGACAGCTTTCTTTACTCGACATTGGTGACGGATTAGTTGCTCAAATTGACAAGGCCTGACACAATCTATGACGGCTTACTAGTGCCAAAACCTAGGGTTACCATTTTCACGTGAAAATTAGTAATTAACAGTGTTAATTACTAATTTTCATTTTTGCCTCGTTTTCGGTCACAGTAGTCGGACTTTAAGAGTCCGCACTGAGAGGCTTCAACGTACGGCAAACATCACTCTCACACTATTTCAGTCTGAAATATCTTTTACTAGAAGGCCTTATCGAGCAAGTAATTCGACGGGAAGATGCATGTCACAGTTTTCTGCAATAGCGCTTCCCTTCACGTTGTTTTGGGTATCTTAGAAAAGAATAATCGACCCCGAAAACTTTCGAATCGAAGCTGTTCGTAGCAGACGGACTTTTGATCGGCTGTGGTCTCACACTTTCACAGATATCTTTCAATATAATTCCTTATTCGACAAGTTGTCAGGCAGACAGCCGTACCTCATATTTGTTTCCACTACCACACTCATAAATTTGCTTTGTAGTGTATTAGTGAAGGACAATCGATCCGAAAATGTTCGAACCGAGAGAGGAAACATGGCAGCCGGCCGGACATGTGCTAAAGGTCCGACCACTAGCAGACGGATATCTTCGGTCGAGACTCTCACACTTTCACAAATATCTTTCGATAGAATTCGTTATTCAACAAGTTGTCGGACAGACAGTTGTATGTCACGGTTATCTACACATGCGCTCAGCTCTTATTGTTAATTTGCATCGGACTAAAGAACTATGGACAAGAAAAGTTTCGAATCGAAGGATGTTTCGCTCTGGCCGGTGTAACAGTCGCGCATGCGCATTAAGCCTCCACAGACACGAGGCCCATGAAAATTAGTAATTAACGCGTGAAAATTACTAATTTTTAGTTTTGGCGCTAGTACGCCGTCAGGAAGCGAGCCAAAACTGAAAATTAGACATTAACACTTGAAAGTTAGTTATTAACACGTGCAAATTAGTAATTAACACGTAAAAATTACTACTTTTCACGTCATAATTGTAATTTTCTCGAGAACATTTGGTAAATTTCACGGGTTAATTACTAATTTTTAGTTTTGGCGCTAGTAAGCCGTCATAACAATCCCCTATGCCGAATGGACAACCCGCCATGCTGCCCCGCTCCCTTAGTCCGCCCCCCCCCCTCCGCCCCCGGCCCCCATCATGGCCTCCTCCAACCCCCCTCCTCCCGCCTGTCTCCCTCCTCAGTCCTCAACTCTCACTACTCAGCATAACGGTACAGCTGCGGCCCGTAGCACACACACTCGTTGAAATCGCACAGGAAAACTCGGTGTAAATTCCCGCCATGTGAGAACGACAGTCGGGAATTGTTAAAGTGGATGTCAACGGGCCGCTTGGCTGGGCCGGGATGAATATGTATGGACAGAGTCGCTTGTTGGTTCCGCGGCATAGCTTTCAGAGTCTGTAGTGGTACGGTCTGTGTTTAGAGCGCTAGTTTACTCCCCTCGGTTGTTATTTTAATCAGTCTTGACTTTAGCGCTTTGCCTCACTTGAATAATTAAGTATTTGTCTTTTTATAAGCCAGACTAAGTAGTGCACGTGCAGTATCTAAAACCAAGTCCTGGTTTTAACTTGATTCCACTGCGTAAACTGTACAGTGCCTGTGCACGATACGACTTCAGGATATAATATAAAACATGCTCTTGAGTCTTTTCTGTCATTTTGTGCTCCTTTTAATGTGTTGAATGAGGGTGGCGGTGACAACAAGTTGAGGCTGCACACACGATCGAGGGGACAGGGCAAGGCGGGGGGACAAACACCGGCCCGTCACTGGCCCAGCAACGTGCTGAAACCTTGGCAAACACCACACTCGGCTCTCCCCAGGTCTCAGGCCCAGCTGCCCGGTCATGGAAAATGACAGCAAATGGGCTTTCCAGCATCTTCGGAGCCAGCACAGAGAAATGCCTATACCACAGCATTAGCTAAGAATTCCGACTACTCTTCAGTCATCCAAGCATCTTTGGCGCCAGCGACGAGAAATGCTTTCGCCACAGTAGCTAAGAGTTCCGATTAACCATCAGTCATCCTAGCATCTTCGCAGACAGCGCAGTGATAACTGTCTTTGCCATGAGTTCCGACTACTCTGCAGTCATCCATGCACCACCGTCTTGGCAACTACGAAGAGAAAAAATGGAGTCTTTGTTATGATAGAAGCTGAGAGTTCCGTCTACTCTCCACTCATGCAAGAGTGTCCATCATAGCTCAATGTGTAAATCCTGAGTTGGCAAGATCGGGTCGCAGTGCGTCTCTGAACGATATCATGAAGAGGTTCAGTGTCTTGCATGCTAATCTTACAGTCTGCTTTAGATATCTTCAGATTTCTCTTGTCCCATGGCAACTGAAGTTTGTACTTCTAGTTTCAGGTTTGTCACGAAAGCTGAATTTACTAATAAAGCCAAATCATTCAAGGATTGCTTGGCGAAAAAAAGACGGTAGGCCTACAGCTCACCCGCCATTCTCGTGTCACATTCCAGTCAGTGCGAAGTGAAAGAAATGGATCGTCTGTAAACTGTTGTTGTTGTTATCTTTGCAAAAATACTTGTCATTCGCGGAAATGCCTGTTGGTGACTCCTTGTGTACCGTGACTCCTTGTGATAGATGATCACATCACGACGGTGACATTCTTCTCAGTCCAACATCTTTTGCCAACCGTCAGACAGACAAACAGACAGACACTCGCGAGGGTGCACGTACACACACACACACACACACACACACGTAACACGCCCGCCCGCACCCCCCCCACACACACACACACACTCACACAGCGTATCGTCTCACAGTCGTCCGCATTAAAGAGACGTCAACGATTTTCATGACATCAACAACTTTTCCTGCATGAGTCACTCACCGCGGCAAACACGACAGGGAAGTTACTCAAACTGTCGCAAGTGCTCCATCTACTGAGATAAGATTCGCTGCACACTCTATAGTCCATGAGCTGAGTCCAGAAGTGTTTCACCCCCCCCCCCCCCCCCCTGTTAAAAAATTCAAAGTGATTTTGTGGACCCTTAGGGTGTATAGAACACGAAAATTGACGTTACCAAGAACTATTTTGCGGACTGCTATGTTTTCTACCTTAATTTTCGATCATGTCGATATTGTATTAATGATCGTCTTAATAACAGTATTACAATGTATGCATTTGATAAATTCAACGCAATTCAGCACGTACCAACACACACACACACACACACACACACACACACACACACTGACCACCCACCCACATTTGAAAGGTTCAAATACACTCTTATGGCAATAAGAAAACCAAAATGAATTTTCAAAGAATTTATTTTGCATCAAAGCCCAAAAGGGGGTAGGGGAGATAAACCCGCGATAGTGGACGTTAGAATAATCCTATAGTACTATGGGATAGCTCAAAAGAACGGCAAGAAATTCTTCTTTCGAACTACATTGTATTTTGTTTCCAATAAACTGCACAAATGTTGAGAGAGAAAGTGTATTGACAATATTTCAGTAAATTCACAGTTGACTCCGTTCGAGAGATGGGTCATCATTGGTGTCCTAATGACCTATTATGTTTATCAAGTTATATGATTCAAATGAAGGATAGTATTACTACACAGAGAACTTAAAAGTATACACATTTAATTATTTGTACACGCTACGCGTGCAGAAATCGCCACAGAAGAATGCATTTTGCGTCAAAGCCAAATCCGGGGTAGGGGAGATAAACTCGCCATAGTATACGTCAGAACAATCTTGTGGTTACGTGGGATAGCTCAAAAGAACGGCTATAAAGTCTACTTTTGAACTGCATTGTACTTTATTTCCAGTATGTTGCAACATTTTCCAGAGAAAAACTTTATTGAAGATATTTCAGCAAATCGACAGTTCGCACCGTTCGAGATATGGTGGGTGCACGCGTGCCATCACTGTGGTCAGAGTTTTGCGGTTATTGTTGTTCTGATTGTTGTATATCGTGCAGATATCATTGTTGTCAACATACGCGAAAAGAACGATATATTAGCACAAAAAAAACCACGCCACAGTTGATCACCAAAGTTCATTAAAGTTTACGGACCGACCAAAAGCTTGTACAGAACACGATGGGGGTACCCTTCAAAATTAAGATAGAAAACATAGCAGTCCGCAAAATATTTCTTGGTAACGTCAATTTTCGTGTTCTATACACCCTAAGGGTCCACAAAATCACTATGAATTTTTTAACAGGGTGGGGGGAGGGGGGGGGGGGGTGAAACACTTCTGGACTCAGCTCATGGACTACTACTTTCAAACGGTACATCCATTTGGTGTCGCCGCTGACCCTTGACCCCTCAAGGTCGTGACTGGGAGACGGACTCAAGGTTGTGACAGGAGTTTGTAATGAGCTTAGCGCGAGGCCGCGGTGTCCCAGGCTCTCTTTGTTTACTTCCCCCTAGCAAACGTCCTCTCGTCTTTTGTCATTCTGTCCCTCCCTTCGTCTTCCTGGCGATGTGCAACCCATCACGATGCAGTGGAAAGTGTTGGTCCGTGCATTTAAATCAGTGGCATGAACATGTCTACAACCACTGGCATTCTGCGGCCTATATCTGACACTACTCCTTTTCTTATCTCAACTTCAGCAAAAAATGTAAGACTTACAGGTATGGGAGTGACACGGTAACCACTCCTTACTATAATTATATATTATGCGACTCAAGTTACAGCACAAACAAACAAACAAACACTGCCGGGCAGTTGCATTGGCATACACTGCTGCCTTCACATACGGACATGTTTACTGGTATCAACATTATATATACCAGTACTGCCTGTCCAGTTTTGTTACACCTTTTTGTCAATACCTTTCCCTTTTACAGATACTTCTGATTATAGTTTTATCCTAAATATTTTAGGTAACATCGTTCATGCAATCTCAGTACCCCCCGCATGACAAAGAGTCTAAGACAAGGGAAGCAACTACATCTGAAGTTATTTTGATACAGGGTACTTTCCAATGCCAGCTACCATGGCCCTGAGCCAAAAAGTGAGTCTCTGGTTAGGTGCATCCAACATGTCTAGTTGCAATGCAAAGCTTGCATGCTCCTTAAAATATCTGCCATGCAGCAAACTTACAAAACATTTCCAGGCCGCTTAAATCACCACAGTAAGTGAGATCACCCCCCCCCCCACACACACACACACACACACAGCACATTACTTTCATCAACAAAAATTGCAACATGTAAAATGAAGCTTTTTTTATTGTCAGCTGTCCCACAGCTGAGCAGATTATAACAATCAAGATGCAAAGTTTTCATATGAAGGGTTGATGACAAAACTTGTAGCACCAACCAAACGCTTTTCCTTATCCCCATCATAACTGCTCAACCACAGTCCTGACAAACCCTGACACAATGAATTTTATGATCATTACATATCCTAACACACACCTTTATGCAACTCTACAAACCTGTACTTGCAATGCGAAGTCTTTCTTGTAAATAGATCTCCATTTGCCAAACTAAAATAAAAGAAGTCTCTTTCATAAAAAGCGAGTCCTTTCACTGCCAAATGATGACCTCAAGCCCAGTTCCATTATCCATCAAATCAATGCTCATGGTGATCACCAAAGCAGTACTTTTTACTTGTCATTGTACCTGATTTCTGTTGGTTTGATTGTGGAATGAATAAGACGGCACAGCCGACCCATATGTCTGATTAAAGTCAACACCCAATTGCGATACTCGTTAGCTGTACCTTTTTTGTCTCGTCTCTCAGCTGTGCTTTGGAATGAATTCATCAACTAAAAAAGAAAAACAACTCCTCCTCTTTGACCCATGACGACATCATCAAATATACGAGGTAACCGTTATCCGCTAATCTGATTTTCAAGTCGCACAAACCTCTCTTATGAATAACGTAAAAAGATGGGCTTATATAATTTGGAAAGGACACTGGCGATGACAAGCTAGTGCAATCAATACACACAAATGAGGATGACATAGCCACATAAAAAAATCACTAAGGCAAGTTGAACTTGGAAGACCACATGCTCACTAATAATAATAATAATAATAATAATAATAATGGATAATAGTAATACACGTAGTAAAAATGGCAATTGCAAAAAATGGGCCTACTAAGTTAAAGGCACAGTAAGCCTCCCGTAAACCATCACAGATACTGTCAGGCTTTTACACACAGTACAAATACCCTTCCATTTGAACGCTCACAGAACGGGAACATCCTAGGTGCCCTACGTAAAGAGCGAGCAATTTTCAAAGAATTAATTTTGCGGATTGTTTCCTCACACAATCGGACCGTGGTGTGTTTTGGCGCTAGACCTAACTTTTAAAATCTAAATAATAAATTGACAGCTTGTTACACAAACATTCTTAAATCATAAAATAATTCTTTTTTCATCGAGACAAGATCAGTACAATTCGAAGTTGTGAAAGTTTGAAAAAAGAAAACCCCGGAAGCAGGGTCACGCAAGGTCGTGGTTCTTTAAGCAGACGACGGTTTATGCCTATCGCCAGTTCCTCTGAACAGTCAAAAGCCATCGCTAGAGTTCTTGTGAACCACAGCCGTTTGTTTCGTGCATAAGTCAGAGGTACATAATAACGTGCTATTGCAGATAAGCTCACATCGAGTCGCATTCAAATTACTAACTGACGACTACATTGTGAAAAAGGGAAACTGGAGCACACGGGTTCACGATGGCTCAGGGGTAAGATAAACCACGCAAAAATAAATTCTTTGAAAATTGCTCGCTCTTTACGGAGGGCACCTAGGATGTTCTCAAGCGGTGAGTGTTTAAATGAAAGGGTGTTTGTACTGTGTGTAAAAGCCTGACAGTATCTGTGAAGGTTTACGGGAGGCTTACTGTGCCTTTAAATTACAAATGAACAGTTGCTTACACCTCTGAAGTCTGAACTGACAGGCTGGCAGCAAGTACAGCATAAACAAAACAAAGTACCAAACTTTTGAGAGCAAGACTAAAAGTAGTAGTGTTTACAAACACTGTTTCCCCAAGTGAACAAGTTCTCAAACAGGTGCAGTTAAGGAGTGAGTAAACGTGAACTATTGTTTCCTAGTTTACTAGTTTAAGCTTCAAATTCAGGAGAAGTTAGGGGCACTTACGAAGCTAATTGGCAACTAACAACTCCAAAATCTTTAAGAGGAATAAGTTTAAATGAAAATGTACACTGAGTTTTTCTGTTAATTTTTCCGCAACAATAGATAATACATTTTAATTACAAGTTATACAATATTTGAACATTTGTAATAACAACAAATAGTCACATCTTAGCGTCAGATTCACACAGTTGCAACTATGCCATGTCAAAAAACACAACACATACACTGTTACTTTTGCACAAACACATTAAGCACAACAAAACTCGACAATCTTAGTTCATAATTTACATAAACTAACAGAAAATAAAGCAAAAGCATAGCAACATCAATCGTTGAATTATGGTTCTTTCTTTTCTTTCTTTATTTGGTGTTTAACGTCGTTTTCAACCACGAAGGTTATATCGCGACGGGGAAAGGGGGGAGATGGGATAGAGCCACTTGTCAATTGTTTCTTGTTCACAAAAGCACTAATCAAAAATTTGTTCCAGGGGCTTGCAACGTACTACAATATATGACCTTACTGGGAGAATGCAAGTTTCCAGTACAAAGGACTTAACATTTCTTACATACTGCTTGACTAAAATCTTTACAAAAATTGACTATATTCTATACAAGAAACACTTAACAAGGGTAAAAGGAGAAACAGAATCCGTTAGTCGCCTCTTACGACATGCTGGGGAGCATCGGGTAAATTCTTCCCCCTAACCCGCGGGGGGGTTTTGAATTATGGTATGGCGCAGACAAATTTGCATCCTGAAATACAAGCAAACCTCAGTATAAACTCAACCTACTTGTCACTCAATTCTGATGGAAAGTTTGTTCAACCATGGGTCTGTTTTTCTTCCAATCTGAAAGTATTTGCATTTATTCACACATTTCTTCCTTCCCTGACACCCAGCCAAAAGATCACACTGAGGTTTACTTGTACATAGCAATACTGATGAAGTCAGCAGTGAGGTTCATACTGCAAATAACACACAAACCTGGATCTGTTGCCATGGAAACAGTTTTTCTTCTAACCATAAGCATACTATACTATATATAGAATAGGCCACGGTCAAAAGATCGTGTAGGTTACCTAGCCCAAAGTTAGGCTAGGATAGCAACTGATCAAAAGATCAGACAAAGGCTCAACAGCCTAAGTACCAGTCTGTCAACATATATCATATACCAAAGCTGTGATACATATGCAGGCCAACAAGGCCGTTCTGTGTGTGTGTGTGTGTGTGTGTGTGTGTGTGTGTGTGTGTGTCAGTCTTTCTCAGTGTGTGTGTGTGTGTGTGTGTGTGTGTGTGTGTGTGTGTGTGTGTGTGTGTCCCAGTACTTGGCTGTTCTACCAGCAGACTGAACATATATTTTTTCACTTTATGTTGCATGTTATGAATACCTTGGATGCTGTGAACATTTGGAATATCATAAACATTTGATACTCTTTGTTCAAAGATAATCATTTGTGAAATTTCCTTTTATTATCTGTTACTCTTTTTTGTATACATGTCTTCCCATCACTTTCTTAATCCGCAGTTTGACAACCCCCCCCCCCCCCCCCAAAAAAAAAAACAAAAAAAAACACCCATAAAAATAAAGGTAAGAAGCTGCAAAAATGCATCACACCTACATAGTTCTCTGCCGATAAATGCCTATCCCTTGTGGCCAATGCTACAAAAACAGGTTTGTGTGTGTTTGCAATGTGCAACAAAATTAACAAAGACATCATCAACACATGTTCTCTGGGACTTCAAACTTTGGTCTCCAAGTAATTTAAATACCCTTGGAGACAAATATACAAACATAACAAGAAAATATCAGAGATTTGTAAGTACAGGCTACCACCAGACACACTGAAATGGGAAAAAAAGTATAGGAGACTGTGAAATCTCTCAAAATGACTGAACGATATGTGAACATAAAACCATTCTTCAAAATTTTGTCTTCAACCAAATCATGCAAATTCAAGTAACCACAAAAATGTTGACTTTTTAAACGACTCCTTTCCTAATGAAAAATAACATTTTACAATCCGTTAAATACAGTCGTATTGGACATTTTTCTTTTCTACAAGTGTTTTCGGATGAATTATGAGATAATCGAAACAGCCAGGGTTCAAAGGAAAATTTATAAAGCTGTTTTGGTCACAAACAAAAACAAATTAATTCTTTCTTTGTAAGAAATGTTCACTTTAACACAAATCACAGAAACATGGATCTTTGGTTCTTGAAAAGGAAGACAGTTTTAACAATGCCCTTCAACATGTTCATTTCAGAGACAAAGGCGTTCATAATCACAATTCTTTTCTTTTAATCCTGCACGGTGTAATAATGTCAGTTCATGACATGTTGCCATCTGTTCACCACTCTCTTGCCACACCATGTTTGACACTGTGTGTTACTTTTTCCCCTCTACTGGTCTGGATAAAAGTCATCATCACCTGATCCTCGTTCACAATACAGTACTTTGCATGAGACAAGCAACAATTTTGATTTATTCCACGCAGATACTGCAAACAACACGAAAAGTAAAATATAAAATAAAAAAAGTTTGTTTTTTTCTTCTTCCCTCAAACTTGCTCCTTTATGAGAAGCAGAGATACTTCAGCTGTTTCAATTTTGTTGTTTAGAACAACTAAATGTATTCAAATGCGGACAGCATCTTGTCATTCCACTCGACAAATCCCCAATATAGATTTGTTTCCAGATCATAAGCAAAGAAAAAACCCGCTCAATTTGCAAATGGTAAGAACTGAATCTCAACTTCTTTGACCCCAATTCCATTTTTCTGGTAATAGTGGCTAAGACTGACTAACGACTTTGAATGAGTCTTTGAACACTGCCTATAAAAGTAGGTACTGGTTAACAATGGATCTTTTGAGTGAAATGGGAAGATTTTCAGTAACAAATGAATGAGGCACAACCATGTTCAGTAACGCAATTCATTTTTCAGTTACCGCTGGAAGAGAAATACACTGTTGTGTCCCCAAAGCACTGATTTAACTTGCACATTCTAGTCTACAACTACAACAGAACTAATTCACAACTGTTCTAAATCTACTTCAAAGTGAACAGACACAAACATAACAACTGGCATGTGTGGACACACAAAACACATTAAATGTATCTATTTTTCTTATTTTCAGATCTGCCTCAAAACAAATAAACTTTGACGTTAACAAAGCACAAAAAACATTTAATAATAGTCTAAAACAACAGAAATATATATCATTAATTGTTTCTGCTCTGCTTCTCAGGTACCAGTTTTTAATATGACCTTGCACTGAATGGAAGTTATCATACACCATAGAATCTTTCTTAGATATATCACTTAACTCATATCTTTCTACTTCAAGATGCCAACAACACAAGCCTTCAGACTCAAGCTACGCCACAGCCAGAGTTCTACGGGCACAATATCACACCATGCAACTAACAGATATTAGTCACAGCAAATGGAATGTTCATTTCCCCTCCTGCGTGTATAATAATCATTCATCAATCTCTGCTCAAATAAAGACATTGGCAGGAAAAGGATTGAAAACAATACCATTAAATTCAAAAGACAAATAATGAAATTCATCAAGTAGAAAAAAACATGTAAATTCAGTTTTCTAAAGAAAAAGTAATAAAGCTTTGATTCTTCATCACTGCCTGGGAGAAAAGCAAAAAGTGGCGGTAACTGCTAAATTTAACAACTGCAGCATGTTTTTTTCAGATACATTAGCTAAAAAAAACCACACACAAATAATCACACATTTTCACTTGTCTAACATTAAAATCACATTGTTAAAAAAATAGATTAAAAAGAAAAGGGAAATAAAACATTTCAGAGTAATTGTCAAATTCACATAACAGAACATGTCCAATTGTAAGCTTTTATACCACATAAAGCTCACAAAGAAGATACAAAAGACATTTACACAATGTGTTGTAACAAAATAGGAATGATTTTTCAGCTACAGTAATATATCCAGATACACAAAAATGATATGCTTTGGATACAATGGTGTTTTAGCTTTCAAAGATGTGTTCTGTGATTTGTTCTAATACAGTATCAAAGACATAAATACAATACCATAATAACACATTTAACCAAGAAGATGAAACAACATGAACAAATATGCACATAAACAACAAATGCAGATAAATAGGAAAATATTCATTCACTTTTCTTTTTGCCTTTTATCAATGCTACATCCTTATAAAGCAATCAGATACGCAAAGACACACAAGCAGTAACAAGCAGTTTTGACACGTTAAGCAATATGAGATAAAACAATGCAACCCAAATAAAACAAACTTTTATAAATTGAGAATAAACTGCTCTTGGTCGGCAGTAAAGTCTCTGCCATGACCGATTTTTTAATACCCTATTTTTGAGTTCCTTTTGTTAAACTAACAAGAAACAATGTAAAAACAGTTACCGTAGAAAACGTTTTGGTAATACCCTACCGAATTTAACAAAAAATACAAAAAAGAGAATCTGTAATATCTGAATATCTGTAAACCAAGGAAAGCAAATGCTCATGACTCAAAATTTAGAATACAACCCATATACTGTTATCTCCTTGAATGCCTAATCTGGCTGAGAAATACTTTAAGTTTCATGTATTTGCCTTTCCTATTGTTATTACCAGCTAATTAACAGTAGTGTTGTAAATCACACAGAATCATGATAAATACATCAAAATCCAATTTCTTTCCAATTCTTTCAAGTGAATTAAAGTGAATGTCATTAGTTGCATGAGAAATTAAAGATGTGAGAAGAGATCATTTTTGGTTTGAAGTACCTAACAAGCACATACTCATGCGCTATACCACTCGTCATTACAGAGACCCGTGTGGCCTTTCTTGTAGAATCAAAAAGTCCATAGAAAACTTTGGAGTCACAACCAATCAGTGTCAAGTCAGTCCCTGACTGCGTTCTGCTACTTCTTGCAGCATGAAACCCGTCTTGACTTGATCACAGATGCGCTTAACAAACCTCGCAACTCGCGTAATACAAAACCAGTCTTGCCACCAGTCTCTTTGGCTCCTATCAAAGGGCTAACTGCTAGAGCTAGAGCCGAAAATTCTGAGAAAAAAAGGTGAAAAATAAGATTTATCAAAAGTTGCAAATGGGTTACTGCTATGACATGATTGTCACAGGTTAGTGATTAAAATAGTCCACGTGTCACTCACATTCACACACCGGGCAGAGTTGAATTCCACTTCGGTTCTGAGCATCGCACCACATCTTGCTAGTTATTTTGTTTTGTTTATTAAAGCAAAACTCGTATGTCTGTAAAGTAGGTAAGTATGAAATGTCCCAGTCAGTTCATAGCATCATCTCCAAACACACCTTCAGGTTAGATGGTGGTGGTGATGTCAAATGTGTGCATTGTAGCCACTCAGCGTCAAGTGGTGCTCTGTCTCAGCTTCAGTTTCAGCATGCAGGGCAAAGACATACAGGAAAAGATCCACACATGACTCCAGCCCACAAGACAGATCAAGGAATGCCAGTGTCAGCTCCACTATTCCCCTCAATACTTGTCAAACACTGTCCTTCATTTTGGCAGTCTGTGGCGTGACAGTGATCTTGTCGTTGAACACAAAATAATCCCCAGCACTTGCTGAACCCCAGTGGACCCACACTGACCAACACGCTATAAGTTCAGCACAATTTCACTGGCCAGTCGTTAATATTTGCCTTCTGAAAAAGGCCAGTGTGCACAAGTAGGTGCGAGGAGGAAGAGTCTGAATAAGTTCAGCAGTAAACAAATTGTCTGAGCACGGAAAGTTGTTTAGCCATAAGGTACAGCTTAGCACATGGCACGGTTCAGAGTAACGTCCCTCCTGGCGAGAGAAGTGTCGGCATAAAACTATGCTACAGAGAACTTCTGTGATTCCCCACCCTCGTTGGATCCGAAGTAGCGCACAGGCATGTTGTTCTCCAGCAGCTCCCGCTCTTCGTTGACGTTCCCACCTGACAGCAGCCTCTGTGTGCTCTCGCTGGTGTTGGGGTTGTACACGTCGTACATCGGGTTGGCAAAGTTGGTCGACTGCACACAGAAAGTCTCTCATGACCGGGGCACTGTTTCTCATATTAGATAAGCCTGGAACTTGAAAGTTGCTGGCATTACAAATTTACGTCAGAGCCAAAAGTTAATTACATGTATTACAAGGTTGTGCTAACTGAACTCGACTGTATCTCAAAATCAACTCTGAAAATGAAACCCTGTCATCAAACAAAAGTCATGGTCTGTGTGATCCCAACGCATTGCTGGTTAAGATAAGACCTGTCTCCAGTAGTTCCTCTTTGTTGTCCTAATCATCACACATACACATACACCAGGGATATTGTCCAGCATTGGCAGTCAGCAAAATGCAAAACTTGGCCTTCACTTTGGCAGAGCTGCTGAACTTTTTCACTGGTGGGGAAAAGATGGCGCCAAGCACCGCCTTAAAATTGCAGCTTTTATGATTGAAGAACATAAATCAAAGAAACATCCCTGTACACACACACACAGTGATTCAGTCCACTGATTCAGTCAATGTGAACTCACAGCATTGCCAGTGAAGATAAGACTTGCTCCCAGTGGTTCCTCTTCATCATCCTCATCATCATCATCGCCAGGGTCCTTGCGCATGTACACAGGGTTGGTCACGTTCAGCTCCCCACCATCCTGCATCCGCTTGTGGTGGTACTGCTCTTGTCTGTCAACCACATTGTGTCGTTAATCCAACAGCATCTACAGTTCTACATATAAGCAGGTATATACCTGATTCATTGATGCTTCTGTTATCCGCCATCAACAATCAGAGAGAAAGACAAGTAGCCAATAAAACCATTACGAAAGTTTCAAACAGCAACAAGACAAAGACAAGCTGCATGCGGACATTAAATGAACCTTCAAGCACTGATTCCCCCTCTTCTCACTCCTCCACACTCCTCCCCCCTTCAAACCTACCAAGCCAGATATACACACCCAATCCTTTACCACTTCAAACAAGCATACAGTCACTGGATACAAACTCACCTGCGTTTGCGTCTGAAGTAAAACACTGCGATGATGATGGCAATGATGATGATAACGATGGTGATGCCACCACTCAGGAGCATAGTTTCTGCAAAAAAATAATTATAAAACCATTACAACATTTTTCTGGTATAGTTATTCTTGTATCATATCAACCAATTAGCTGTCTGTATGTCTGTCAGTCCGTCTGTCTGTCACTCATAGACACACACTCTTAGTGAAGAAGTCTGTTTGGGAGAAGAACACAACAAAAATATTTAACAAAAAAACCCCAACCAGTAACAGATAATACACACCTGTCGCAAGCCTGCTGTTCATTTTCATGCCAACAGACCCACACACAAAATCAGCCAACCAATCAAACACACAGACAATCAAATAAACACACAAACGTAACAGCTAGCCTCTCTGCCTAAGATAGAAGCCAGTTTGGAAGCAGAAAGAAAGAAGAAACAAACATTACAGACACCACTCACCCATGATGGACATGCCGGTCTGGTGAAGGGTTTCACCCGTCAGCAGTAGTGTCTGGCACATGTCACCGGTGTAGTTGCTGTGACAGGTGCACTGAGTGACCACACCACTGTCATTGGGCGTGCATTCACCGCCCGGCTGGCACTTGCACGTCTCACACTGTTTGCCCTCAAAGAAAATGTGGGGGCACTGACACTCGGGTTTCTTGGTACGGTGGTCTGAGAGAACACAGACATAGAGATGATTAGAGTTGTTCCCAGAGAACACAGACATAGAGATGATTAGAGTTGTTCCCAGAGAACACAGACATAGAGATGATTAGAGTTGTTCCCAGAGAACACAGACATAGAGATGATTAGAGTTGTTCCCAGAGAACACAGACATAGAGATGATCAGAGTTGTTCCCAGTCTCAAAAGGCAATACAGTGGAAAATCACTGTTAAGGCCCCCAAATTTAAGATTCTCCTTTCTTAGATGTTCTGTTCATATCCTCTGTAAACCTATCTCCATTTTAAGACTCCCTCCCTTTTAAGACCTGATTTGTTTAGATTTTTGAAGGTCTTAACAGGGGGGTTCCCCTGTAGGTCGGTTGGACCTGGTTGAAATATATACAGATGGGTCTAAACATTTCCTGGCTCTGTCCGCTCAGTAGGAACATCGATTGTCAAAGAACTTCCAACATGTCAAAACTACTAAAACAGTCAACCGGACAAGGATCAGGCCAGTTCAAGAAAGTATGTGTCAATGACCGATGAACAATACTGCCTGTGGGACTGCATGGTTTCTAGAACAGTTCATCCCATCTACTTCAAAGTTCTCTTGAAAGCTCTGATCATGCAGTTCAAACTGAATTCTGATAATGTCTTTAATTTTCTCTTTTTGTGGTTGATCTTTCTTGTTGTTCACACAGTGTTCTTGTTGTTCACACAGTGTTCTTGAAATGCTGAAAGCTTGAAATCACTGACATTCTTTCAACAGACACCCCCCCCCCCCCCCCCCCCCAAAAAAAAAAAAATACAACAAAAAAACAAAACAAACAAACACTCGCACAGAAAGGGTAAAGAATCAGGCAGATTGCTAGCTCAATTCCACACAAAACAGACAGTGAAACCATGACTGTTAACACTTACCAACACTACACACCCCCTCGTTCTGGCAGTAACCTTTGCAGGGGTTGGTGCCACAGTCAGCCAGAGTGTATGATGGTGGACAGTCACATTTGCACGAGCCGGTGCCAGAGTAAACTGCAGAGAAAACAACATGAAATAGTCACATTTAAATGTCTCACAGACAGACAGACACATATTCAAAAACACACACACAATGAAACATAATGTTTCTTTTTCATTGCTTTGTGGGCTGCAACTCTCATGTGCACTTGCTTGTTTTTTGCTGCTTTTTTCTCTCTCATGTTTTCTAACAAGCAAAAAGAAGAAAGGAAATGTATGCATGTATAATAATTATGTGCCTATTTAAGTGCATGCTTATGTGTGTATGCATGCGAGCTTGCCTGACTGCAACTTTCTTTTTTTCTTCTTTTTCACAAAGCACAGACAAAAGACCCTACACTCACTGTGCTGTCGTCTAAAGTCTCCATCCTTGACACAGGTGACGTTACACCTCTCGGCACAGTTAGTGATGGGGTCGAAGCCATCTGTGCAGTGACACTGAGTGTACCAGTCCTGTCTACTGCACACACCTCCGTTGAAACACTTGTGTTCCTGGCAGTGCTGGCATCTCGCCCCTGAAGCCATGAGAATAACAGTGTCTACCATGCTTATAACAACTACACATTTTGTGTGTGATTACTGATTACATTCTTAGCGTTCCATGTATATCTTGTTTTGTTTTAATGTTGATGTTAGAAAGTTTGTTCACAATACCATGACACAAACTTCTTTGTTGAGATTACGTACAATGTTGTATTAAACCACACTTTAATATTCTATCATCATCAAATGAGGCCAGAGCGCTCATGACAAAATTAAACAACGACATGAAGCAAGCCCTGTAAATATATACAGTGGAACCCCCCTTTTTAAGACCCCCCAATTTAAGACTTCCTCCCTTTTAAGACCTTTTTTTCAGATGTTCTGTTCATAACCTCTGTAAATTTACCTCCATTTTAAGACTCCCTCCTTTTTAAGACCTGATTTTCTCAGATTTTGTAAGGTCTTAAAAGGGGGGTTCCACTGTACACAGCGGCAAGTGAGAGTAATGCGGAACCAGTCACCTAGTGTCTAAAGACAAGAGGAAGACAACAAACAAGCCACTTTGATCCTTAGCAACACATGGATTGTGAGGGCCTAGCTAATAGACACGAGGAGAAGAAACCTAAGCAAGCGCTCTACATGGAGACTACAGTAGGTGAGAGCCTTGCTGAACCAGTCATCTAAGACAATAGGAATCACTGGATGAAAAAGCAGCTTCCATCTTCATTATTTTGATTTTCCCATTCTTTCCTTCTAAAGACCTAACCCATCTACAAATACAAACAACTGAAATCCCTAATCTTGTCCTGAAAGAAGCGTTATTTAACAGGGCCAGAAAAAATGGTTCCAGAAAATATGGTTCCTAACCATTCCACCCCCTCCCCCACCACAGCTGCAGTTAAAAAGAAATTTAAGCATAAATAAATAAATAAATAAATAAGTGTCTGAAGAACTGACCAGTGAATCCATTTGCACAGTGACAGGTCAAAAATCCGGAAGCTTCCTGTACGCATGTGCCACCATTGTAACAGGAAAACTTTCCGTTGCAGTCTTCCACTGCTTTCTCACAATGCTTGCCTGAGAATGGAGGTCGGCAGCTGAAACAGAGTAAGTTTCCGTTAAAATCACCAAGAACGGTGCAAGAAATACAAAGAATATTTGAATATGAAATAAAGGCAAAAAAGGGGCAGCAAAACAGTATCTTCACATGAAATTGACTCATGTGCATGTGAAAAAAAAAGTTTGCGCTCATATAATACTTTATGCCTTGTGATACAGTGCATGCATGACGAAGTGCAGAGGGAGAGGGTGGGAGGGGGATGGGGGGTGGAGGGTGGGAGGGGGTGTCCGAAAAGAGACAGACAGAGAGACAGAAACTGAGTTACAGAGTGTGCGCGTTTGAGTGAGAGACAGATTGTGTGCGCATGCGTGTATGTTTGCCCAAATGACTGTATGTTAATGGATGTACAAACAAACCGTGTAACACTAAGTTTATCAACACAGTTCTCCAACAAAGTACACAACAGTCGACCTACAAACATCATCAGCAACTCACATGCAGCTTGGATCACCGCTGTCACTGATGTGGCAGAAGCCTGCATGCTGGCAGTAGTTGGTGCACACCCACTTTTCACAGTGCGCCCCACTGTAATCCTTGGGGCATCTGTCATCACAAAAGTATGTTGCAAATCAGAAACATGCATACACAACAAAAAACGGGTGCTTAGAACAATATTTCCTGCACTACGCTTCTAGTTCTCGACAGCCTAGATCCATGTGAAAATGAATAATGGTAATAAAGAAGATCACGGGTTGGGGTTTGGTGGTAGCTAGAATGAGAGACGAAGAGAAAAAAAAGTAAGATTATTGGAGAAGACAGACACAGGTCTTAATCACATGAGTCTTTACATCTGAACCTTGTACTGAATGTATCTCCTGTGAAAATCGAGTAAAACAATTTTTAACTTTGAATTTTGTTGAAAATCATACCCACTGCGCTACCTTCAAATTGGAATAATATTCCTCCTTTTTTAAAGACCCGATCTTCTCAGATTTTGGGTGTTCTTACAAGATGGTGAGGGGGGAGGGGGTACAAATGTTTTACAAGTCATGTCTGAAAGTCATCTACGATGAGTCAATAAATAAAGTCCTGCAGTAACTGAAACATATACAGTGGCACCTGTGATGAAAGGATACCCCTCGGACAGACAAGGGGTAGTTGTCCTCTAATGAGAGATGTCCCCTCACCGGAGGGGCTTCACATCACAGGAACTTCTGGGTGGCCGAGTGGTAACGCACTTGCGCTCGGAAGCGAGAGGTTGCGAGTTCGACCCTGGGTCAGGGCATTAGCAATTTTCTCCCCCCTTTCCTAACCTAGGTGGTGGGTTCAAGTGCTAGTCTTTCGGATGAGACGAAAAACCGAGGTCCCTTCGTGTAGTCACTACATTGGGGTGTGCACGTTAAAGATCCCACGATTGACAAAAGGGTCTTTCCTGGCAAAATTGTATAGGCATAGATAAAAATGTCCACCAAAATACCCGTGTGACTTGGAATAATAGGCCGTGAAAAGTAGGATATGCGCCGAAATGGCTGCGATCTGCTGGTCGATGTGAATGCGTGATGTATTGTGTAAAAAAAAATTCCATCTCACACGGCATAAATAAATCCCTGCGCCTTGAAGCGTGCGCAATATAAATTGCATAAAATAAAAATAAAAAATAAAAATAAATCCCTGCGCTTAGAACTGTACCCACGGAATACGCGCGATATAAGCCTCATATTGATTGATTGATTGACTTCTGTATTGATGTGTGAAAATACTGACTGGCATTGCTGGCCTCCCTTGGTGTCATTGCAGGTCCCCCCGTTGAGGCAGTGGCAGCGGAAGAACTGGCATTTCTTGCCGTCCAGCCGCGAGTTGTCCGGGCACACGCAGGTCTTGTTGTCACCTGGCAGGTTGAAACACAGCTGGGTGTTGGACATGCATGGGTTTGAATCCTTGTTGCAACTGTTGTTCACGTCCTCTGTAGAATAGGAGAAGAGGTGGTGTTATGAGGTTACATTTAAGAATGAAAGCTTTTCTCTGGCATTATAAAAAGCGGGGCAAATTTGCCGTAATGTGGGCAAAGTTTTCTGCAATTTGAAAAAATGTCAACCTAAACTAACATCCCTGTATTGGTACAATTACACACAGGCAGATACACATACACAAACAGGTTGGTGCTAGTTAAAGACACAAAACACAGCAAGAAAGGCATAAGACCTATGGACATGCTAGTTAAGCTTTTTTATCATTTCAGTTCTCAATAAATCAACTGGGTTGTACTAAACGCGAAAGAGACAAAAGTCAAGGCAGCGTCCATGAGTCACACATGAAACTGAACACTGGGCAAAATAATTGCAAGACACCATATCACTCACCAGTTTTCTGTTTCAGCTTATGAGCCACAA
Organism: Littorina saxatilis; assembly: GCF_037325665.1. Taxonomy (NCBI): domain Eukaryota; kingdom Metazoa; phylum Mollusca; class Gastropoda; order Littorinimorpha; family Littorinidae; genus Littorina; species Littorina saxatilis. The sequence goes on from NC_090246.1 coordinate 46,286,198, forward strand.
CAATGACACCCTTTTGATCCTCAATTTCGTAAATAATGTCAGGCTTGACAGAGGCACGGTACTTAGTCATCTGGTAGATGGTGCCTCCCTGTACAGTGTACACCACATCCCCAAACACGTCCACTGCAGTAGGAGGGCCTGTAACACATACAACAGAGCAAAGCATGAAAACAACAGTAGTATTACGATTGCAGAAACAACCTGAATTTGTGTAGCATATCATTGCTTTTAAGAGTATATGTCACACATAATTATGGTTGTAACATAAAAGAGTATACTTGGCAGCACCTTGAAAAAGTGTTAGACAATGCCTCAACTGACATAAATTTAACCACAGCTTTAATCACTGAAGGTGAATAAATTAACCGGAAACAACAAGTCCGACATTAAAAAAATATATATATATTCCTGCTCCCCAACCCAAAACCAACAGCCCCAATCCTTCAAACTCTAGTCACACACACACAGATAGATATGAGCATCCCCCTCCCCCACCAACCTCTCCCAACCCTTAAATACACAGACAGACATAAACAACCCTGCCACCCTGCACCACTCCCACCCAAGACATTCTAGTCACACACACACACACACACACACACACACACACACACACACACAGACAGACAGACACACACACACAGACACACACAGACTGACACACACACACACAGACTGACACACACACACAGACACACACACACACAGAC
>NC_090246.1:46289407-46334407 GCF_037325665.1 Littorina saxatilis
GATTGCTACATAAGGTGGCGGGAATCTCACTTAACATGATAAGAAACCAGCCTGCTTCAACCATAATTGGTAAGCAACTACTACCATTGCAGTGGGTACTAAAACACGCACAAAAGTAGTAAAGAAAGACGTCTAAACATGACGTCCAAACACCACTGAGGTGCCATACGAGAATTGTCTGGCAGCAGAACCACCGGATAAAGGGTCCAAGCTCAGGCCCCATGAATTCTAGACAACCCAGAGGAAGAAAGAAAGCTCCCCCCCATTTGACTGCCGCACTCATAAGCCTGTTAATGAGTGTAAAAGCCCATCTAGTCAGGGCTGCCTAGCAATAATTTGGTTCTATCCGTTGAAACGCAAGAACCAAAAGGAGCCATGCAAGACAAGTAGTCAAATACTCAAAACCTTGAGCGAGACCCAGAAGTATGTAAAACGCTACACCCTTAAGGGGAAGTGAACACTGACAAAAAGGAGTCTGAGAGCCTTCCTATAAAGAAAGGCTAGCATGTCTCCAAATCTATGGCTCTTAAAAAAGAGCTTAAAAACAAAAAGAAATCCCAAGTTGGAATTAATTTTCAAAAGACAAAAGCTTGGACGCAGGGCCCTACCACGCAGGGCGTAGAAAGAGAAAAGTCTTGTCAAGACCTGACGACGTTCCTCCAGAATAACGAAACATAGACTTCCTACGATAACAACAGTTCGTGGAAAGTCTTAACATCCTCCTGAACTGGAGAATGCTAAAGCCTATGCCCAGAATCTAGAACTTGCACTAATGCAGGTGCTGGAGGAAGGGCTGACTGCCCCCCCCCCCTTTTATTTGCACTCATAGAAAGTTAATGATGGCAAAGAAACCACCAGAAAAAAAAAAAAATCAACCTAGATAAATAACCCCTTTCACGTAAAGTCTGTTGAGACCTAAGCTAAGTGAAAAGGCCTAAAAAACACTGTCTTGGTCGTGGTGACGAAAAGAGAGAACAATCTCTTACAAACGGCTAGACCAGAAAGACAGCTCTTAACTCAAAAGAGAGCCGTGCAAGTTCGGAAGACAAACAGATATGTCCTCCGAGGCGAGCGAGTAATAAAAAACGAACCTTTGCGTCTCCCCTCGAAGAGAACAAGAAGTTCCAAACGACCACAAGTGAAACACCCTCCACGGAGTGAAGCACTAAAAGATTAAGGCTTGAGTAAACCACAGCACCATAGTCCAAGAGGAAACGCTAAATGTTCGCAATGAACCAGAGACAATAACTTGCCCCTTGTTCAAAGGATAGAGCAAGACAAATGTCGGAAAACATCTGGCCTTGCTAGACTCTCCCACAAAAGAGTCAAATGACTTAAAGCCGAAAACAAAGGCAACAATTTGCAGGTCGGCGAGAATGCAACCTCTCATCAAGAGATGAACCGAGATTGCTCATCAAAACCAAAGCGACTTTAATCGAAAGAGGCAAAAGTCTAACTCAATACTCACTAGCAATAAGCTATGAAATTTAATCGACAAGAAAGGAAGCAAGCATACAGTGGGAGCTAGCTGTAGTGCCGAACGTGGAACGATCAGAGCCTAAGTTTGTCAACACAGAACTGAATAGGACAAACCCTGTAGCGACCGTTAAAACATAATGTCGCTATGTTACACCCTGGGAGGGTGTGAAGCCCGCCAGGCCTAGGAGATGACGTCAGTTCGTGACCGATCTCCTACCGAAAACAAGTGATACCTGAGAAAAAGATATCAAGCCCTCATCGGTGAGAAAAATCTCAAGAACGAGCAAACGTGTTCCTGAAGTACCCAAACTACCAGAACACTCACCCTCTAATGAACCAAGCTGTGAACCCAACATGATCCAAACGGTTAGCCAAAAGTAGGCTACTGCTGGTGCATGACCTGCTTGAGCAACTACCCAATCAAGACCGAGCGAATGACGCAGTAAAACTTCCTGCGTTAAGAGTCCAAGTCTAGCAAAGACAAGCACTCATAACTTCGTGGGTCGTGGCAGAAAGCACCAATGAATGACTATGACTATGAACTGGACCGTCGCTACCCGTAGGTAAGACAAAGTCGCCGAAACCGGCCGTCATGTTGCCCCCAAACTGACTTCAGACGCTTCTTGTCAAAACAGAGGAAGTCACAAGAAAGTCCGAACAACCTCCTCGAGAGGACAAAAACGATGAACGCTCAAAAACCGACAGCTGTCGTGAACTAAGGAGCATCCTTAAGAAAAATCCGGAATAAATTTCGCTGCCAATCAAGAAACACCCTGAATATGGCCGAAAACCCAGAACGCGTCTGATCCGCTGAGAGACTAAAAGTCAGACGCGGGGACCTACGCAAACAGTAATCATAGATGCCAAAGTGCTACGATTACCTGGAACGTCAAAAAAAACAAAAAACGAACCAGAAAAAGGCAAAATCCCTAGTACAAAACACCCGCAACACCTAGACAGTGTGGGTTGATGCTAATGCGTACAGTCCCTCACTCCGAAAACAGAAGTGAGAGACGGGATACCAAAACCACCAACAACCTGAAACCCAAAGGGTTGACATTGGAAGCCTACTAGGCAAAGAGTCCTTGTTCCCAGAACCATCATTGGCCGAAGCCGTAAATGATTGTCCCCCAACGCAGGAGTGACCTGAAGCGGGGAACTCGGAAGTGCAAAAGGATCAAAAGAATGATTGGGCTTCCCGTTCAGCTTTGGTTACGAAGCATGAAAGACGACGTGCGAGAACAATTGCTCGGAGAAGCCAGCCATGGCTGAACAGACTCCGACACATCCCCATGAGCAGTGAACAGAGGAAAGATGCTAACAGCACCGGAACTCAACACCTTAGCCATCTCATAGGCTACAGAGGGCGACTCCCGAAACCGGAAGTGAACGCTAGTCTCATTGTCACCCTGGAAATCGCCAAATGCGAAAGGTGGTGCCGCTAAACGAGAAGACGAAGTTGTCACCCCTTCTGCAAAGTATCGAGAGGTAACCTCAGCGGCGGCAAACAGCGCGCGCAAGAACCTCCTCTCAACTCGAAAGTTGTGTTCCGCCTCGGAAGAGTCACCACAATCCTCGACAACATCCACATCATCAACAAAGATGTCTGATGAAGCCCGATCATGACCGGAACCATCATTGCCCCGCAACGGAACTGATGAACTCGCCGTACCGGAACCCTGTGTAACCACACCAAGGAGGACCGGCAAAGCCGAGCTGCTACCATTGCCCGGAACCAGAGGTAGCTGGCAATTCGGAAGGGAAGGCGACCGGAAACACACCTGTGCTCCGCCCGGAAGCTGACCCATCCTGTCCCCACCGTACGCAACCGCCTGAGCGGAAGCGTAGGCAGGAAACGGATTGCCGTTACCACCAACGACCGGAACCCCCGTAGGCTGTGAACCGGAAGTCGATGGTAACGATTTGAAAGTGCCACGATCTCCCGAAAGAAACCCTGTGGCCGGAAATCCCTTTGCCGAAGCAGTTGAACCCGAGTACGAGGGACCGGACGTACCAGCCCCAGCGTCAAGGGTGGAATAACCGTCGAGACAAACAACACGCTCGTGTGCTGAGTGCCCCGAACTTCCAAAAGTCTACCCCGGAACCGGCGGACCGGAACCAGCGGTAGCTGGCAATCCGGAAGGGAAGGCGACCGGAACACACCTGTGCTTTACCCGGAAGCTGACCCAACCTGTCCCCCACCGTCCGCAACCGCCTCAGCGGAAGCGTAGGCAGGAAACGGATTGCCGTTACCACCAACGACCGGAACCCCCGTAGGCTGTGAACCGGAAGTCGATGGTAACAAAATGAAAGTGCCACGATCTCTCGGAAGAAATCCTGTGGCCGGAAATCCCTTTGCCGAAGCAATTGAACCCGAGTACGAGGGACCGGACGTACCGGCCCCAGCGTCAAGGGTGGAATAACCGTCGAGATGAGCAGCACGCATTTGCGCCGAACACCCCGAACTTCCATGAACACGTACCTGATCGGCCGAAGCCGAAAGCTGAGGAACAGCAACGTCCGCCGACGTAATAGTAGCGGAAAGAACAATCCTCGACAAGAGGAAGCGTTGCCAACCCCTGGAGGCAAAGCTGGAATGGTGGAGGAAGACACACCCCTGTCAGTTGCCAGCATCTCCCTCATTTGATCCTTGAAAGTAGAAAAAAAGAGCAAACAATTCATCGCGCGAGACCGCCTGGGTCTCTTTCTCCTGCGGCGACAAAACGGGCAAGCTAGCAGGAGGATCAAACGAAACACGCAACGACTCCTTGCTCACAGGATCGAAAATTTCGCAAAAATAATTACAAAATACTAAAATGCAAATGGCGGCATGCACCCGTAACACCGGGCACTGCCTACACTAGGTTGAAGCAACAAAAAACTCCAGAAAACGGAGCCAAAAGTTCAACAACCGGCAGAAAAAATAATGCAAATGGCGGCACGTCACAACGCAAGTCCGCCATGTTGACGACTAGAACTCCGTCAAGACGGAGACATGTAGTAAAAAACAGAATACCAACACACAAAGGTCGGCACAGGTAAAGACAAAATAATCTGTAAAAGATAAGTCATAAGACCTAAGCTTACACAACAGATCAAACTGCTCAGCAGGTAACAAAGTACCCTGCCCGACAGAGCTAACGCTAAAGACCGCCATGTTGAAACTACAACTCCGAGAACGGAGAACAAGCTTTAACATAACACGAACAAAGGCGGCGCAAGCTCAACCAAGCCTGTAAGGAGTAAGTCACTAGACTTAAGCTTAACGAAAGAACACACTGCTCAGCAGGGAAACGAAAGTCGCCTGTCTGGCAGCACTACAGTAATAGTCGCCGAATTAAAAGTACAACTCCGTAAGACGGAGCACGAAGTACAAAGCCATTTACCAACAAATGCAAATGGCGGCACAAGCTATAACAAGAAAACGTTACAGATAAGTCACTAGACTAAGCTTGAACAACAAAATAACTGCTAGGCGGGAAAACGAAAGTCACCCGCCTGGCAGCACTACAGTAAAATCCGTGTAAACAGAACGACTCCGTAAGACGGAGCACAAAGTACGACGCCATTTACCAACAAATGCAAATGGCGGCACAAGCTATAACAAGAAAACGTTACAGATAAGTCACTAGACTAGGCTTGAACAACAAAATAACTGCTCAGCGGGAGAGACAAAACATGTCTGAGAGAGCAACAGCTCTCTCCCGCCCAAGTGAAAACCAAAACAAACTCCGAGAAACGGAGAAAGACATTTTCACAAGTGAACAGTTACCATAAACAAACGTAGTAAACCAGAAAGATCTCACCAACAGCTAGCAAGATGAACCAGGGTCAAAAGGTCGTCCTCACAGGAGACCCAAGGCTGAAAAGCCCAGCAAGTACCAACACGTCTGTACAGCACGGTGTTGAAGAAGGGAATGCGTTTGCCGGTGATATGTGCCGCGCATGCGCGGGCTACCGGTGAGGGGAGGTAACTACCAGGGCCTTGTTGTCAAGGTTTTGTTTTGATTTGGGGGTTACCTCCCCCTGTTTCCAGGGTTAGTACTTCAATGTCTTACGCATCAAACTGAAGTTAATGCTATTTATGTGAGTTGTAGTAAGAATATGTTATTTAATGCCAATTGCACACACCGGTATCCTGTCCACAGCATCTCTGCGCCGCCTGGTGTTGAGTGAAGCGTGGAACTCTTGCTTTCTGATCTCCCACGTGCTGTTGGCAAAAGCCACGATGAAGGCCAGGTTCTTGTTCACATCCACATCCATTGATATGATGTGGCTTTTCACATCTAGCACTCCCTGTACACACAAAAAAAAACGAAAGAAAGTTTAACTTTTGTTTGCATTTGTATTTGATTGATTTTTTTTCTTTCTCTCTCTTTTTTACCCTGTTTTTAAAAAAAAATATTCTAGATCATATCTGTCCAAACTCTTGATCAATGACTCCTCAAGTCTACAGTATGATATTTCGCATAAACCAAATATTTTGGACTACAAATAAGGCGCTTCGCTGTACAAGACGCAACCCGTTTTTTATGTAAAAACAAGAAGCGAAGCCTTCAAGGCTCACGTAAGAAATCGACAAACAGTAACACAAACTCAATCACTCCGTCACACATACACACACACAGTAAGCATAGGTGACACGGTGCAAGAGTGCGAGACAGACACTAGATCTAGATCTGTCTGTCTGTAGCCTACTTACGCCAAGTTACGGGGACACGACTGCCAGATGGCCAGATCGACACTGCGCTTTCGACAGCGCTTCCTCGCGCAGACACTGGAAACACGCTGTGCAGATTAACATGTAAGAAATCTCCTTTGGCATCTTCTTTATCTATTTTTCTGGAGCTACGAAACCGAACAATGTGAAATCGTCTTCTCCGAATCGGCGAACTGCAGCTCGGTGATAACTGTATCTAATTCTATACCACAATCCTTCACGCGATCTGACCTAACCTTGACCCCTGACCTGGTCTACATACCACACACGACACAAACCAGTCAGCTGTTTTTACCCCCCCCCCCCCCCCCAAAAAAAAAACCCACCATCCATTTTCTTTGGATACACACTTTAACTACATACGTGCCGACGAAATGTTGATCATTGCTTCAATACTTTGAAGCTGTTGCTTGAATAATAACCAGGTAAAATTAGTATTTCGGTGTTCAGTCAAATGTTAAAGTTTCTACCACAGACATACATACATACGCACGCACAGACAGACAAAAGTTAGCATCGCATAGGCTACACTTACGTGAGCCAATGAGAGAAATCCACACAATAGGAGCTTCCTGTGTATTGGGCACAAACTAAAGGAAGTACGGAGTGGAAATATGTTGTGTTTTTTCCCTGGAAATGCGTGTGGCGAGATGAAAGTCACTGCACTCTACTAGCTTGGTGCCCTTCTAATCAGAAAGACACTGGCATGATGACCCCTGGTCAATGACTGATATTTACAGACGGTGGCATTATTGTGAATCTGGGTCAATGTCAGAGTTTTCAACAGAGACCGACACTTTTGATGTCTGAGAGGGATGGTCCCAGGAAACCATGCCACGTTCACTGCAGCAAAACATGCATATCATTACTGAGGGGATGATATGTTTCTTTTCATAGCGATGTGGGTACATGTGTACTCTTCTTTAGTCATACACAAATGGGGTCAAAGATGAGTACAGTGGAACCCCCTTTTTAAGACCCCCAATTTAAGACTCCCTCCTTTTTAGGACCTTGTTTTCTCAGACTTTCTGTTCATAACCTCTGTCAAATTACCTCTAATTAAGACTCCCTCCTTTTCAGACCTGTTTACCCCCATAAGTGTTTTGGAGTAATGCTCAGCCCCAAAAATAGTAATCCTGGCACAAAAATAGTAATCATCCAGCATTCGTCGCCAATTACAACGCACATGACAACTGTGTCTGCGAAACGCAATTATGCACATATATCCATCATTCACAAACAAAACACATCAGTCAGTTTTTGTAGTCATCATAATTTCAAAGAAGATCACATCAAAAGCACATGCATCACTGATTCTTTTTCTTTTGCTCGTAGTAGGCCTTTTTCAGTTTGACAAGCGCTGCTCTACTGTACTTGCGCTTGCCGAATGAGTGAGGGCGAGACTTCACCACTAGAAGGCTCTCCAGCGTCTCATCAGACAGACATGATCTCTGGTCAGTCCTGTGCTTTTTCACCCCATTTTGCCATAGAAAAAAACAATGCCAAACATGTGAATTAAAAAAAAAAAAAAAAAAAATTTTTTATTACTTTTTTAAATTTTTTTAATGAAAATCGTAGTCTTGACACGGATAGCGGAATGGCGTATTTTTTGCAGAAACTCGTAATAAATTACGCCAAAATCGTAAGGGTAAACAGGTCTGCCTTTTTAAGACCTTGTTTTCTCAGACTTTCTGTTCATAACCTCTGTAAAATTACCTCCATTTTAAGACTCCCTCCTTTTTAAGACCAGATTTTTTCAGATTTTTTGAGGTCTTAAAAGGGGGGTTCCACTGTACAAATATTGCGCCTTATAGTCCCGAAATATGGCAACACCTTGAAAAGAACATATAATAACTGCGTGATGTTTTTTCTGCTGTCTTTTAAATACACATACTCAAACATCCCTGTTTATTTTTTCAGTTGAAAACCTTGGACTACTAACAGTCCCGTAAAGTTGCAAGCTTCGGAGCAAACGCCATAAAAACTTTCCAGTACAGCATCAAATCTTTCTCCTTTGTATTTATCATTTTAGTTTTGTAGTTTACCTGAGTTGCGCTCCCGTTGAGAGAAAGAGCCTTGTCAGTTCTGAGTCGCCGCTGATCCACTTTCCCCTCTTCGCCAATCAGCAAGGTCGGCCAGTCCTCCTCTTTGGTGCCTGCAACATGCATCAAACGGGCTTGCAAGATGAAGTAATGACAGTTACACAGAATTTAACACAAAAACAAAAACAAAAAAAACAAGGATGAGTCCATTTCCCTGTTGTCCTGTCTACTCTGGCTGCACTTTTTGTGTGCAATCAAATTGTTACACAAGGGTTTTGTTCATAAGTACGGGTCCAGGGGTAAAGGTGGGGGAAGGAGTAAAGAGAGAGAGAGAGAGAGAGAGAGAGAGAGAGAGAGAGAGAGAGAGAGAGAGAGAGAGAGAGAGAGAGAGAGAGAGAGAGAGAGAAGGATGGATGGATGGATGGATGGATGGATGGATGGATGAATGGATGGATGGTTTAATTGTATAACCAGTGGTTTGGTTTTTACAATGCTAGCAGACATAAACACATACTTCTGTTCTCAATCCTTCACCCCCTCCAAAGAAAAACAAGAACGAAGAACAAAAAAGTTGAAAAGAACACACACACTTGTATGCACACATGCACACACACACAACACACACACACATACAAACACACACACATTTGCACAGACAAAAACAGACTGAGACAGAATTACAGACTCATAGAAAAGACAAAAATCATACCATGCAGGTAACACTGGTGAAGGTGTTGCTTGAATCCCTTCTCACAGGAACAGGTGTGATACTGTTTCGTTTTATTGTACTCACAGCCCTGAGAACAACTTCCCAAAATATCACAAGGGTTGACCTCTGAAAAATGAAAGTAATGCATGATGAGTCAAAAGTACAATTAATCAACGATTAGGCAAAGGTGCAAGCAAATCAGGAGACAATGTATAAGTAGCACAAAACTGACTAAATGGAAAATTAGTAAATGCTAGTCAGACTGAAAAGGCCTCCATATAAAATGGTCTAATATGCAGTTTCACTGAAAGAAGAATTCTTTCTGTTTCAACCTTGTCAGAAACAGAGAAATAGAAGACAGTTAGAGATGAAAGAAATATTTTCTAATTCTCACCCTTGAGTTAAAAATAAATAACACACACACACACACACACACACACGCATCTACTAACACACACACATGCATGCATCCACTAACACAAGCAAATGTATGTACAGTATACACATTGCACATACACTTACATACACACACACACAGAAGCATATTCATCAACTGACCATCACAAGAATAGCCGTTTTCATTGAGTTCAAAACCATCATCACAGCTGCAGCGGATGCCTGGCTGGTCTTTGTACTGGTGGCAGAAGTGTTCACAGTTGTTGGTGGTGTGGTTGTCACAGCTCATTCCACGCGTCAAATCTGAAAACACAGCTAGTGTATTATTATTGAAATTAAACAAGACATTAGAACACACATGCTCACCAACTAACAACATTCTGATTCCTGTAATTTACGTTATGCAAAGCAAGCAAGTTAAGGTGTACATAACAATGCACTCACAACCACATACTGAACAGGCACACAATAGATTTAAAGTAAATTGGCGGGGCGGGGATGTAGCTCAGTCGCGTCGGTAGCGCGCTGGATTTGTATCCAGTTGGCCGCTGTCAGCGTGAGTTCGTCCCCACGTTCGGCGAGAGATTTATTTCTCAGAGTCAACTTTGTGTGCAGACTCTCCTCGGTGTCCGAACACCCCCGTGTGTACACGCAAGCACAAGACCAAGTGCGCACGAAAAAGATCCTGTAATCCATGTCAGAGTTCGGTGGGTTATAGAAACACGAAAATACCCAGCATGCTTACTCCGAAAACGGCGTATGGCTGCCAAAATGGCGGGGTAAAAAAACGGTCATACACGTAAAATGGAAAATTTCCTAAATAAATTATCATTTAATTAATATACTTACCCGAATCACATTAGCATTGAGTCACCTGAGATGCTTATCACTGAAAAACGCTTACCCGGCTAAAGAATTTAAAGGGAAGCAACCCCATCACCAAAACGAAAGTGAAAGTAGCTTTGGTAATGGGCCAGTACACCGGGAGTTACCTCCCATACGGGTGTATGCCACGTCACTTCCTCTAGGAACACGTGCCTATTATCATACGGCTTTAAAAAATCTTAAAACCATAAGCGGGGCAGGTGGGAGGGAATACAGTATGTGATTCGGGTAAGTATATTAATTAAATGATAATTTATTTAGGAAATTTTCCATTTAATATCATATTCTTACTCCGAATCACATTAGCAGATAACATCAACAAGGCGGTGGGCTAGAAATGAATCAAAACTCACCATCAAGTTCTGGACAGGAACTGGCCTGCTGCTATGAGCGCTGGAAGGCCTCTGGAGCCATCCTGTCGAAGAGCTGTGACGTCCCGAAGATAAAAGTTTATGAAAACATCTTCGGAACGCCAATACGCAGTTGTCAGCACCTCCTCTAGACGTCTGGAGCGCAGAACTGCCAGAGAGGATGCCCACGCCCTCGTCTCATGGGCTCGGGCCGAGTCAAGTGGCAAGGAGGGCATAACCCCCCCCCTCTTTGTGCGCCTCCACTCATAAGCCTGCTTGATGAGCGAGGACACCCACCGGGCCAACGTTACCTTCGACAAATCTTTCTCGCGCCTAGTAAGGAGAGAGATAAACAACAACTTCTGAGAACTAGACCGAATCGGCTGAGTCCGGGCTAAGTACAGACGAAGTGCCCTCACAGGGCAATTGACCGAATCGGGGTCACCCGGGGCCAACGCGCTGGTCAGAGCCTTAACTCTAACCAGCGGAGAGGCCTGCCCCGGAGACTGATTCTTGGCCAGGAAATCAGGCCGGAAACGCAAAGATGCGGAACCGTCCGGCTCAAAGGAGATATCTCCAGGCTGACCCGACAGGGCGTGGACCTCGCTACCCCGTCGGGCCGTAGCCAACAAAAGGAGAAACAGCGCTTTGCGAGTGACATTGAACAGACTGGCCTCGCTTAAAGGCTCAAAATCCGCAGAACGAAGGAATTCCAGGATTAAAAACAAGTCCCACTTGGGAGCGGGCAAACGAGCTTTAGCTTCCTTAAGAGCAGCCCCTTTAATGACTGCAGCTATAACGCCCCCGACTCGAACAGAACGACCAATCTGCTGAAGAGTCGCCGAGATAGCGGAGCGCCGGACCCTCAACGAGGAGACTGAGGCGCCCTGTGAAGACATGAAAGAGAGGTGGTTAGCGACCTGAATAGAGCGCGGAGCCACCGAACTCACCCCTCTAGCTGAACACCAGGCAGTCCATGCCTTCCAGTGGGAAGCATAAACTGAAGAGGTGGATGCTCTATGCGAGCGAGCCACCAAGTCCAGAGTCAAAGACGACGCCCCAGAGCGCTTCAGCGAGTCCCGAACAACTTCCACACGTGAAGCTTCAGAAGACTGGGCTCCTCGTGTGGAATGCCTGTTCGGGGCTGCACTAGTTCCCCTCGCACGAGTGCGAGAGGAATGGGGGGCCCTTGGGCAAGCCGAAGAAGATCTGGAAACCAGACCTGCGACGGCCACAGAGGAGCGACCAGAAGAAGAAGGGCCGGCTCCTCCATCTCCGCTTTCCGGATTACTCGGCTGAGTAACGGAAAGGGAGGAGTCTGAAGATCTGTATGTGCCCCCCAACCCTCCCTGGACGCATCTGTAAAGAGGTCCAGGTCGGGGAGGGGCACGACGATCGGAACACCTCTGCAGACCCACTCCGTGTGCAACCACGGAAGGGTCGCAGACTGGAACCATCCCTGCAAAGGGATGAGGGCGTCCCAGTCCACCAGAGGAGAGTCCACAAACGGCTTCAGCGCGAACTGAAGCGGACATTTGTGGACCCGGCCCAGTGAAACCAGAAGAGCCATAGACTCCATCTGCCCCAAGATGGAGGCGAGCGAGCGGATGGAAGCCATCAGGAGAGGTAAAGTGGAGCGAATCTGAGCTTGGAGCTTGTCCACCCTTCTCTGAGAAGGCTGGACAGTCCAAGCGACCGTGTCGAAAGACATCCCCAGATAAGTGAATGTCTGTGACGAGGTCAGCTCCGACTTTACCCGGTTGATCGAGAACCCCAACCAGTTGGATTCTCGAAGAACCGTCAGGGTATCCTGCGAACAGCCGCTCTGGGACTGGTTCATGATGAGCCAGTCGTCCAGATAAGCCCGCAGACGGATACCCTGGGACCTCACCAGTGCACAGACCTGTCTCACCACCATGGTGAAAATCCACGGTGCGAGAGACAGCCCGAAAGGGAGTGCGCGAAACTGGTAGATCTGATCTCCCCACCGGAAACGAAGCCATTTCCGGTCGGTCGGATGCATAAGAATGTGAAAGTATGCGTCCGTGAGATCGATCGAGGTCACCCAGTCTCCTGGGCGGAGAGAGTCTCGGACAGAGGCTGGCGTCTCCATCTTGAATTTTATCTCCCTCAAGAAAGTATTGAGGAGAGATAAATCCGACACGGGACGCCATCCTCCTGATGCTTTGGGAACAGCGACCAGACGCCCGTAAAATCCCAGGGAGCTGTGGACCCGAACTCTCTCCACCGCGCCCTTCTGCTCCAGGGAGGCAATTTCCGACTGCAAGACGGAACGTGCTTCCTGCGAGAAGGGGGGCTTGAACCGCGGAGGCACTCGGGTAAGAGGCGCCTTTTCCTCCCGCCAGAGTAGACGGAAGCCCGAACTCACCACTCCCACAATCCATTGGCTGTCTAGTACCGACATCCAACGAGAAAGTGCCCGGGAGGGGCCTCCCGCCATCACCAAGGTGGAGGGCGGGAGGGAGGTGAGATCGGGAGCGCTTCATTGGGGGTGTGGCTTACTTCCAGAGCCGCCACGCCCCCTCCCCGATGCCGTCCTCTTCTTCCCACCACGAGCGGCCGGCGAAGCCTGCCGCTTCTGAGCTGGCTTGGGGTTAGACGATGTCTGAGCCTGCTTCTGTTTAGAAGGCTGAGACTGTTTCACCCCCTTCAGAGTGTAGTCAAGGAACTGACTGTCCTTGTTTGACTGAATCTCCTTCTGTCTGGCATCCAGTGCCAGCGGACAGAAGAGAGACTCCTCTGAGACCGGGGAGACTCTCAAGGTCTCCCTAGTAGCCAGCTCCGTGAATTGGGACTGCGAGAGGAAGAGATCCCTCCTGCAGAGTACCGCTTGGGTGTACTGCAGGGAGGAAAGACGCAATTGTTCCTCATTGACCTTGGCCAATGCGGTCAAAAGCGCAGAGACATCGTCCGCATTCTGTTCTTCACTGAGAGTGAAAGGAACTAGCGAATCGGTCAATGCCCGAGACAGAGCCCGAACGAGAGTCTCCGCAATGGAGGACAGTTCGATCTGCCGACGTCCAACCTCCTCAGCAGAGAGGAGGGAAGCCTCGGAAACCGGCAAAACCGAATCACGCTTGATCGGTTTAGTCAGAAGAGGCAGCAATTCCCGGGAAACCGGAAGGGTAGCCCTAGGGAGTGCAAAAGACGCCAGCCAATTCTGGCTCTGATTGGGCATGCCAAGCTTCCTATTGGCCGTAGGCACGAAGGAAGAGGCTTGGGCAGCTGAAGCCACCCACTGCTGAGCTGATTCCGGAACTGGACCAAAAGGAAGCAGTAACGGAACAGGCACTGGCCGAATACCACTCCCCGCATGTGCTGGACGAACCAGTTAATGCGAAAGTTGGTAAGCCACTGACGGAGACTCGGCGAACCGGAAGGAAGAAACATCCTCCTGTGCCGGCCAGAAGTCCGCCATGGCAGAAGGAACGAATGATGCGGAAGAGTCCGCAGCCACCACCCCTTCAGGAAAATAACGAGACGTTACTTCCGCCGCGACGTCAAGAACAGACTTGAGCTTCGACGGAAACACGCCCCGCGACTCCTCGCTGACCACTGATGGAGCATCAGAATAGTCACACGTGGAACCATGACCGAAGTCACCAGTTCCGGAAGCAGAAGCATGCCCTGGCAAACCGGAAACCGGAAAAGCCTGAGCACTAACGTCATCCTGCCGCCCAAAACCCTGTGAAGGTAAAGGGTAAGCAGGACGACCATCCGCAAAAACCGGAGCTGGATGAGCTGACGTCACTCCCCCGACTGAGTGGAGTGATGCCTGCTCAAGCCTAGGCGCTTGAAAGCCGGAAGGCGCACGCTGTAATCCACTATCTGGTATCCGGAAGGAACCACCAGAAGAGGAAGAAGCGTTTCCGGCCGAAACCGGAAGTGTAGTCAACGGAACCGCAAAATGCGGAAGTGAAGACTGCACTGGTTGACTTCGCGATCCGGAAGGACCGGAAGTCAGTGAATACTCCATCCTGCCGCGACCGCCGTAGCGTGCCGGAGCGGACGGATCATCACTTCCGGCAAGTGCCGGAAATGCGGCAGTCGAAACCGACTGCCGCCGCTGTTCGAACAAGTCCGGGGCCTCGTAGGTTATCGCCGGAAATGAAAGATCAGCAAGGTATCGGTCGTGACCCGATGCGAAAGAGCTGTCCCCCGAAGGAGAACGTCCAGGCGCCTCACGAGGGCTATCGGACCAGCTCTGCTTACCAACCGACGCTGAAGAGGGAGGACGCTGCTCCAAGCCGGAAGTGGAGGACAAAGACACGGAAGCCAATGCCCGGACGTCACTGCCAGATGCCGGAAACGCCGAACTGCTGGCGACGGAACGCTGAAATTCTGCCTGCACCAAGCTGCGGATTTCTGGAACCAGTGACTTTAACAGAGAGGAAACCAACGCACCTTGTCCAGGTGCTAACAAAGAAGACGAAGTCTCCGATGTAGAGACAGGTGCAGAAGTAACAGTAGCGCTAGGCGCCGCAAAAGAAGCAGAAGTAGTAACAGCGCTAGGCGCCGAAATTGGTACAGCCAACAAAGTGTTACGCTCTTGGTCTGTAACAAGTAACGTTGCTTTGGAAGAGGAAGACTTAGCCTTAATTTTCCCCTTGGGGTCCGACTTGCCACGGCGCTTGTCTGAATCAGACATGTTGACAACAACACGTGGCAACGCGAAAAAATTTTACTGAAACATAAGTCTAAACGACTGGAAAATTCAGTAAACACACGCACTAATGCGTTAACAAAATACTATAGCTAAACTTGCCCCACAAGCAGAGGCACGGAGAGCTACAAACAAAGTCACACGAGCTAGAAAACTAACTCACACAACAAAATGGCGACACGCAAGACACTGACACAAACGTCAACAACACGTGGCAAAGTAAAAAGATTTACTGAAACGTAAGTCAAAACGACTGAAAACACAGTAAACACACACGCTTACGCGTCAACAAAATACTAAAGCTACACTTGCCCAAACAGAAAGAGGGCACGCAGAGCTACTAGCAAAGTCACACGAGTTAGCTAACTAACTCACACAACAAAATGGCGAAACACGCAAGTCACTGACACACAAGTCCGTAAAAAACGGACAACGTACAGTAACGAAACAGCGCAAACAACCAACAACAAACGGGAACGAGCTCACCAAACTGTAGGCAAGGCGAGCAGACAAGCTGGGTAACGTGGCCGGCGGGTGTCACTCAAACACACAAGGTCAGCCACAGAGCGTCAAAAAGTGAACCGTCCTCTCCGAGGTGAAAAAGACGTATGATAATAGGCACGTGTTCCTAGAGGAAGTGACGTGGCATACACCCGTATGGGAGGTAACTCCCGGTGTACTGGCCCATTACCAAAGCTACTTTCACTTTCGTTTTGGTGATGGGGTTGCTTCCCTTTAAATTCTTTAGCCGGGTAAGCGTTTTTCAGTGATAAGCATCTCAGGTGACTCAATGCTAATGTGATTCGGAGTAAGAATATGATATTAAATTCCACTCGTGCAAAAAACACGAGTGTACGTGGGACTTTCAACCCACGAACGCCAAAAAAAAAAAAAAAAAAAAGAAAAGTAAATTGGGATTAACCTTTATTCCAGACTAATGATGGTGTGTATATGTGTGTGTGTGTGTGTGTGTGTGTGTGTGTGTGTGTGTGTGTGTGTGTGTGTGTGTGTGTGTGTGTGTGTGTGTGTGTGCATGTGTGTGGATAAACTCCAATGACTAAATCACACTCACTGCAGAACATGGGGTCCTCATCAGACCTGTCAGTGGAGTTGGCAAAAGCACAGTCGATGATTCCATTGCAGACCTTGCCCGGCACCAGGCAGAGACTGGAGCCCAGACAGCTGAAGTTGGGGTAGAGACATTTCTCTGGACACACCTCCACCGCCTCATCCTCCCCCTCGCTGCAGTCCTTGTTGCCATCGCACACCATGCTGTTCCAGATACAGATGTGGTTGTTGCAGCGGAAGCGGCCAGGTGCACACGCGTACATTGCTGGAAAGGGGCAGGTATAGACAGGTGAGTTTGACATGGGGAATGAACTGGTGGTAACATTTCTGCCTTAAAGATATAATGTGTATTGCATGTATTATTATCATTAATTTTAACCCCTTGACTGCCTTATGACGGGTATACCCGTCATGCGCTTGTGCAGCCGCAGCGCCTTTGGACGGGTTTACCCGTCTTCTCTGTTCAGGAATTTTCCAGAAATGCTACGTCGCTGCTGACACACAAATAGCAGCCAACGGCTTGGAAGGATACCTCATTCTCATGAATAAACATAAATGGTGACGCGGTTTTGCATCTGAAGGCTATTTTCCGCCTTGGCGACAGGGTAGGGGAGAGAAATCTCGACTCGTCAAAATGGCTAACGGTGACAGTCGACCGGGCCCTAGTAGGGAAAAACAAAGCCGGACTGACGCAACAGGCGGTGCAAATGATTATGGATACTGACAGGGGAAGGGGGAGATCTTCTTTCGGACGATTCGTTGGAAACAGGTAGATGACAGTGATTATAATCCTTTCTTGGAGCAAGCAAAACAGCCACCTGTGTTTGATCCACAGGCACCGGCAGATGCGCCAAACTGATTTTTCAAAAGTTCATATTTAAACATCATTATAAGCCAAACTAATTATTATTTCCATGATTAGACACTAAAAACTGATTCTTGGTTCAATTTTCTTTAAAAATAGCATAGGTTTTACTTACCTACCTACTGCCAGTTTGGAGCTAGAATTTTGTGTGAATTATTACACCCCGAACTCCAATATTCCCTGGCAGTCAGGAATGCACAGTATACGCAAGTTTTGATTGGCAGCGAAAGGGTTAATATCAATATCATTATTCTCATTATTATTATTATCATTATTTTAACGATGATGTCCAAAGTGTTGTTATGAAAGTGCAAATGCATGCTTGACACTCATGCAGTTACACAGAAATGTGCCTATGCATAACAATTATTACATTTAGAGACAAACACGGAGATGAAAACATATTAACTATAAAATTTCTCAAGTAAATTTTCATTTGATTAATATACTTACCCCAATCACATATAGCATTTGACACAGTCTGAGATGCTAGGTACTGAAAACGCTTACCCGTCCAACAAACTAAAGGGAAGCAACCCCATCACCAAAAAGGCTTAAAACAGCCCTGGGAATAAGCCAGTACCCTGGGAGTTACCTCCCATTGGTGGATACTACGTCACTTCCTCCATGATCACATGGCCCAATCATACGGCTTAAAGAAATAAAACCATAAGCGGGGAGGCGGGCGGGCCTACACTATGTGATTGGGGTAAGTATATTAATCAAATGAAAATTTACTTGAGAAATTTTATATTAAATTACATATTCTTACTCCCAATCACATATAGCAGATAACATCAACAAGGCGGTGGGAAAGAAAAACTAACTCACTCTTAAGACCTTGCCCAAAATTGGCCCGCTGCCAAAAAAGGCAGGAAGGGCCCGGTGAGAAAGAAAATCCAACTCACTCTAACCCCAGTTCAGACCAGTAACCATGAACTAAATGGCTCAAAGCCATAGTGTCCGCAGTTCAGTCTGCTTGTAGGTAATTGAAAGCGAATCAAGAACCCAAAGCCGAAAGCACGACTGGTAAGCATACAGGAAAAACCCGTGAAGCCGACCAGTCAAAGAATCCCGAGACAAAGAGTTCTCAGGAAAAAACTGGAAATTTAAATTCAAGACCAAATCAAGAGCCTTCCTGAGTTTGGGCGAAAAACCAGAACGTGTCTGTCCACGTCTAAAAGACTGCGGGACAGACACATAGACCAACAGGCAAACGCCGTAGTCATAGTTGCCTGTGATAGAAGGGTGACTGTAAAAGAAACCCAACCTAACGGAAGTCGTTCTGACTCACCTCAATAAGAGGATGAAGAAAGATTAGAAATCCGCCAATACAGGAACCCAAAATGCCATAGTCACACCACGAAATGCAGGAGACAATCGCACAGGCCAAGGCTAAGAGCCGTGATGCCCGTAGGACAGCCATTATTCCGAAGTACCCGCCGTACACAGGTAAACGAAAGAAACAAAAGTTTCAGCTGCCCCAAAAAGATGCTGGGCTAAGAGCCCTCAGCAAAGAAATCGGAACATTAGCCAGCCCCCTTGCCAGAAGGAGAGGACTGGCCAAGCTGAGAGAGAAGATAAGACCAAAGGATGACTCCTCCGACCTACGTAGTCAAAGACAATGCCCCCTCAGAAAAATCTGAATGTAACTTCCAAGGCCAACTCAAGTCACCTTAACTTTGGACGAAACACCAGAACAAGTCTGATCGCTAGAGAAAGACAGAAGCGAACTCAGCGACAGACAAACAATGACCACAAAGGTCAATCGTTGCTTCTAAAAAACCCTGACGTAACTAAAACGCCGGTAAGAGAAACAACCTCTCCGGCTAGCCGGAAGTGCGACAGAAGCAGCAGCCCGTGGCTGAAACAACTGTTCAGACATGGGATTCAGAAAAAGTGATAATTAAGGAAAAAGAAGGTGGGGGTCTGGGGGCCGCAGAAGGCCCCCAGTAGGGTCCAGGGGCAACGCCCCTGGTCGGGGTCTGGGGGCTTTGCCCCCAGAAGCTGAAGGTTTTTAGTGTTTTAGACACACAAAAATGGCCCTGAAATGCATATTTCAGCTTAATCATAGGCCCCCCCCCCCTTTCTCTTCCTTCCCATGTTTCTCAAATTAATTTTACACTAAGACTCAAAATAAGGAGGAGAAAGAGAGAGAGAAAGAGAGAGAGAGAGAGAGAGAGAGAGAGAGAGAGAGAGGCGGGGTGTGACGGTGTGGTTTCAATGTTCTTACCTTGTCGGTGCCAAACGACCCCAGTGACTGATTACCCGACTGGGTTTTCAGGATAGTCAGGTGCTTATTGCTTTTCAAGTGGCTTTTGAGGGCAGTCTTTCCATTGGAGCCGTAGTTGATAACATCGTTGCACAAAGTGCACTGAGCTTTTCCCGGCAAGTTGATTTTAGCAAAAGCATCGCCAACTTTCAGTTTCACGTCTTGTGTCTTCTGGCCTTTCTCGTCTTTCCAGCTCAATGATACAACTTCATCGAGCCAGTCGAATCTCCAGAGATTTTTCTTGTACTTCTGCTGGTCAATTTCCCGGGCTAGAACGGTTTCGTCTCGCTTTAGCTTCCTCATCTTGGCAGGTGGCTCGAAGCGATGTAAATATGGCGCCGAATCATTCTTATACGGTATGCTTATACTGAATCCCCGATAGCTACGTTGAAACGGTGACTGTAGGAGACAAAGAGCGCGTTCCATACGGATCGACCAGCAACAGTCTGACCGTTTTAGGAACCAACTGTTCAAGAATAGTATGGAATGGAGCGTCGCGATCAGCGGACCGGCCGAAAAACTTGGGTCTATACCTACATATACCCCAACATTTTCTCAGCGGATTTGCACGAATCTCAAGAATGATCCCTGGAGCCTAAAAATTTACGGAATTCCGTAAATTTACGGAAGAATCCCATGTCTGACTGTTACACCGACTGAGGCCGGACGCCCGTATACCCGAAGGGCAGCCCTAAATCCGACCAGAAGAGACCTGTAGCGAGTGCTCGAGCTGGTGGACCTAGCACACTGCGTAACAAAATCAAGGAATTCTTTCCGTGAACTGTTAGCGCGAGCACAAAAAACCCTCCGACACCAACCGCAAGGGCATAGTGAAGCGAGAATATAAGCATCTGCTCTTCGTTCAAACCACCAAGGCTGAAAGAACAAAGAGATGCCAGTTCAAAAAAACTGACGTCCTATCACCCCTGAAGAGACAAGAATGTGTTCTAAAACCGACACAAACAAGTCTCTCGTAAACTGTTTTAACCAGTAGAGGAGGCAAACCCTACGTCACCAAAAAGGTGACCACAGGAGAGCAAAGGACGAAAGCAAGCCGAAGCCCACGTAGCCATAGCCAGCAAAGGCCAAGCCTGTTCCTTAAATTGCCATGAAAAGACCAGCAAAGGAACTGGAACAAAAGGAATACCACCTCAGGCAAGAAAAAGACTACGTCAGAACCTGCTAAAGATGGTATGCCATAGAAGGGACCTCTCCGAACCGGAAGCAGGAAACCTCCCCCTTCGCGGAACGGAAGTCCGACATCGCCGAAGAGACAACCAAAAAAGGAAGCCAAAACCGCCGATGCACCTTCCAGAAAATAAAGGGAAACTTTCGCCATAGCGTCAAGAAGAACCTGAGCTTTAACGAAAATCCCGAAAATGTCTATTCACTATCCACCAACTGAAGTCAGAGTGGACGAGCGAAAAACAATGCCGAAGTCACATCCACCAGAGGCAGAAACAATGCCTCGGATAACCGGAAACCGGAAACCCGCGTACCAGGACATCATCTTATATCCTGACTAGTGTGAAAGTCAGAAAAAGCCAAGAGAAACGTCCAAAGACAACGGAACTGAATGGACAGAAGCCATCCCACCCGAAGGGTGACGAGATGACTGCCCCGGCCGAGGAAACCAGAACGCCCGAAGGCCAGCCGCTGCTCCTTCCTCACAAACAACCGTCGGGAAGAAGAAGAACAGTATATCCGGATGAAGCCGGAAATGTAACCGACGAAGTCGCACCATGCGAAAACGAGGGCTGCTTAGACTGAGGCCAGAAGCCAAAAAACCCGGAGGTCAATCCGAGGTCAGCCCCAGCACTGACACAGAGTGCACATGTGATGAGGGACCTATGATTCCTGTAAGGAAAGTAACGGGATGTAACTTCCGCCTCAGCTTCAAGAATGGACTTGAGCCTTGACGGAAATCCCAACCGTGTCTCTTTGCTGACCACAGACTGAACTTCAGAGTGGATCAGTGGAGGACACTGACCAAAGTCATAAACACCAGAGGTAGGGGGAAGCACGGGAAACCCGTAAACCGGAAACCCGTAACACCGGAAATAGACCTCACTCATCCCTTGACTAAGAGAAAAAGGGTAAGTAGATCAACCATCCGACCACCGGACTTGGAAAAGCGGAAGTCACAACACCCTCCGGGTGAAGCAACAACCGTCCTGGCTGAGGCACATGGTGCACGAAAGCCGACCACTGATACTCCCTCTCTGGCATCCATACAGAAGTGTCAGAAAGAGGGACAGCGTATCCGGCCGAAGCCGGAAACGCAGCCGCCGAAGCCGTAGAATACGGAAACAGAGACTGCGTAGACTGAGGCCAGAAGCCATAAAGCCCAGAGGCCAGTCTGCGGTCCGTCCCATCACCGACGTCGAAGCGTACAAGTGTTGGAGGACCTATTGCAAGACACTGTTGCTTCCTCTTTGGCATCCAAACGGAATTGCCAGGAAGAGGAACAGCAAATCCGGCCGAAGCCGGATAGCAGCCGCCAAAACCGTCAACAACGGAAACGAAGACTGCATAGACTGAGGCCGGAAGCCATAAAGCCCGGAGGCCAGTCTGCGGTCCATCCAGACGCCGCGGCCGTAGCGTACACGTGTAGGTGGACCTATGCTTCCGGTTAAAACCGGACACGCAGCCGCCGAAACCGCCGAAAGCGGAAACGAAGACTGCATAGACTGAGGCCGGAAGCCATAAAGCCCGAAGGCCAGTCTGCAGTACATCCCGTCACCGTTGACAGAGCGAACGCGTGAGGGAGGACCTAGCTTTCCGGCCGAAACCAGAAACACAGCAGCCGTAAACGGCAACCGCTGCTGGTCAACAAAGTCCGTGCCCACGGGGGGAAACGACGGTATTGACAAGCAGTAAAACGCTGTTGCTCCCTCGCCGGCGTCCAAAAGGAAGAGCTCGACTGAGGGACAGCGTATCCGGCCGAAGCCGGAAGTGCAGACACCGCAACCGCCGAGGGCGGAAACGATGAATGCAAGAACTGCGGCCGGAAACCGTGAAGCCCGGAGGCCAGTTCTCGGTCCACTCGTCACTGCGGCACTGAGTGTGGGCGAGTGAGAGCGGACACCGACGCTGACTGACAAGACGCCAAAAGGGGAATTGTCGCCAGTAGAAAGCAGGGAGTGACCCCGCGCCAATGAACTGTCTCCCGGCAGGGAGTGTCCAGACACCTCACGAGGGCTGTAGGACCAGTTCGACTTACCGGTAACGCCACCAGCGGAAGCGGCAACCGACAAGGCAGGAACCTGCTCCTCGGAACCGGAATGCACCGACCAGGAAGCCAGGAAACGAACATCCCCCACGGCCGGAAGCAAGACACTGCAGAACGCCGTGGAGCGCCGCGTCTCTCTCCCATCAAACTCCGAAACTCTGAAATTAAAGATTTCAAGAGAGAGGACACCAACGCCCTCTCCCACACAGAGGGAGAAACAGTAAAACGTGACAGACTGCTAGAGGCAGAAAAAGATCACAGACAAAAGAGAGTTGCGGACTAAACAACAACCATCACATGTTATGAAAGAGCAGGAAGACTTAGGCTTACTAGCCTTAAACGTCTGCCTGCAGCACCAGTTATCAGAATCAGCCAAGCTGACTGACAACAGCAAACAAAACACAAGACAAAAAATTACTGAAAAAACGTAAGTCCAAAACAGACAGACGACTCAGTAACTACAAACAGTTCAAAGAACAACAAGGCTAACCAAGCTCGCAAACTACGGGAGTAGGCAAGCACAGGTTAAACACCACACATATCGAAGTCAGCCAAGCTAACTAAAATACAAATGGCGACAACGCAACACAGCCACTGATACTACAAGTCCAAGAGGACGAAATACCAGTAGCTACAAAAGCGAAAAAGTTCGTAAACAACAAACAAAACAAGAACGAGCTCACCAACAGGAGCCCGCACTGGAGAAAGACAGGTAAAACGTGGCTGGCAAGTGAAAGGCTTCACAACAGGCAGCCACGGGAGCGAAAATTCAGACACACCCTCTCTCTAGGACGCTGAAAAGTCGTATGGTTGGGCCATGTGCTCATGGAGGAAATGACGTAGTATCCACCAATGGGAGGTAACTCCCAGGGTACTGGCTTATTACCAGGGCTGTTTTAAGCCTTTTTGGTGATGGGGTTGCTTCCCTTTAAATTGTTAGACGGGTAAGCGTTTTCAGTACCTAGCATCTCAGACTGTGTCAAATGCTATATGTGATTGGGAGTAAGAATATGTAATTTAAAGGAAGGCAAACGCAAAAGTCACCACATAGCACAAACAAGCAGGCAGATATATACACAAAAAGGCCCACATATTTGTGTACACATGTACACACACACACATACACACAATTGGTAGAAAAATATGTGGACCCAATATACATGCAAACACATTGAAATGACCACACTAACCACACATTTTTGGATCTTCATCAGAGTTATCCCCACAGTCGTGGTCACCATCACATCGCCATAGCAACGGCTGGCAGATGGAGTTGTTGCACTGGAACTCACCAGGGCTACAGGTGCGGTCTGCAAATTAAGGATCGACATTGTACAAAACTCTGCCATCCTCACAAATATTCTCTTCATCTGCTTCTCTACCTCTTTTCCCCTCTTTCCCTTGGGAAACTTACTGTTACAAGGTTTCAATAGGTACATGCATCATTGAATCCTGTGCACATTAACCACATCAGGGGACATTACCCAGGGTAGCAAAAAATGGATCTGAGCTGCTTTGTGTCCCCTCTTACTTTCAAAAGCAAAAAAAGAAATAAAACAAGTCGTGTGAAGCGATATAAAAACATTTAGTCAATCGTTAACAAACTATAAAGATCAATAACCCCAAAAACAGTCATCGCCGAGACTAACTTCAGATAGTCTCGGCTAACCTGAAGACCGAGGCGGGTTACCCTTGTCTCCGCGAAGTATGCGACCGAAGTACTTACTGAACCTATTTTCTTCCATTCTGAGCACATTTTTAGAGTAAACATGACATATCTATATATTTTTGAATTCAGGAGAAGATGGGAAATACGATGCAATCATTTTTTAATCTGTAACTGAAAAATCGATTTTGATGACAACTTTAATGAGCAAACTAATTAACTCATTTTCAAGCTTCCAAGCTGAAATGTAATCCCATAGTCCGGACGTCATCGAAGATTGCGTGACCAAAATATCAATCAATTTGGTTGAAAAATGGGGGTGTGACAATGCGGCCTCAACTTTCACTAAAAGCCGGATATGACGTCATCAAAGATAGTTATCGAAAAAAACGAAAAAAAACGTCCGGGGATATCATACCCAGGAACACCCATGTGAAGTTTCATGAAGATCGGTCTAGTATTTTTTCTCGGAATCGTTCTACACGGACACATACACACACACATACACCGCCACCCTCGTCTTGATTCCTGGTCTATGTTAAAACATTTAGTCAAAACTTGACTAAATGTAAAAATAGGAAGAAAAAAAAAGAGAGGGAGAAAGAAAGAAAATAAAGGAAGAAAAAGAAAGAAAGAAAGAAAGACAGATAGAAAGAAAGAGAATAAAAGAAGAAAGAAAGAAAGAAAGAAAGAGAGAGAGAGAGAAAGAAAGAGAGAGAAAGAAAGAAAGAGAGAGAAAGAAAAAGAGCGGAGGGGTACATACTGCAGTTCCACTCATCGGAGCCGTCAGAACAGTCAGTGTCGCCATCGCACTTCCAGGCCTTAGGGACACAGTGGTTGCTGTTGTTGCACGTGAACTCGGAATTACTTTTGCATGTCACATCTGAAACCAAAAAAGAAGCCACAAAGTGTGAAAAAAGGCACTTTTGAGCTGGATAATTAAATTATCTTGATGGATTTGATAAATGCATGATCCTTCCCCTCATGTCAACTTTTCCACAAACCCATTCCTTTCACTCATTGTAAAGAATGTTTGCTTTCAGAAAAACCCTGTTATTATAGCACTGAATCAATAGCTCTCTTGGTCTACTTCTGAGTAAAATAATGCTGCATTTTGGCATGTGACTTAATTCTTCATCACTGCCAAACGGGTGGCCATGCTACCACAGTGCAAGACTCTCTTCATCAATTTTAATCCGGCAAGGCATGTATTTGTTCGTAAAGTAAGTAGTGTGAATCTGATCTCAGGTAATGTATATACATCGATAATCACCAGACATGTTAACCCAAGACAAGGCTCTTTTCACTTACTGCAGTGGATCTCATCACTGTGGTCTCCACAGTTGTCGTTGCCATCACACACCATTTTCTTGGAGACGCAACGGCCACTGGCACATTGAAACTCAACTGTTGTGCAGTTCTGTGGGGCTGCACAAACAAATAAAAACAAATTTCGAATTGATTGTTTTACAAGTCTATAAAACACAAGCATATTGTTCCTGACTCCCTCTATACACTCTTGCTTTAAATTAAGTACCACACACACACACACACACACACACACACACACACACACACACACACACACACGTGCGCGTGCAAGCACAGACACACAGATAAATCAATGAAAAGAGGCCAGTTAGCTAAGTTTGAATACGATCAAGACTTAAACAGACAAAAAGGGACAAACTGAAGAAGAACATCCAGTCATGCAAAGGTAGATTTCACCAAGTGCAGAAACTTCTACTGTAAGTATCACATGACTCACAGCACTCTTTCTCGTCACTGCCATCTTTGCAGTCATCGTAAAAGTCACACTTCCACCTGCCAGGGATGCAGTGCCCGTTGTCACACTTGAAGTACGTGGGGTCACACGTCTTGGAGCCTGCAAAACAAATAGGCCTCAATGAATATTGCTGTTCGTCAAGCCTCTTGTACTTCTCATAAAGATCTGTTTCTATCCCGCTCACTATACACAAAGACTCAAGCAAATATATAGGCCAGAGCAAAAGTACAATTCCCTGACAAGCACTTTGTAATGCTTATGAAGATGTGTGCCTACACTGCTAACTATTTACAGGGACGGAAGCCCCAAAAATGATTATACCAGTACAAAAACACAATTGACAGGACTACACTACACTCTAGACGAATCGGCACTCAAACTCAAAGCACAATTGACAGGACTACACTACACTCTAGACCAATCGGCACTCAAACTCAAAGCACAATTGACAGGACTACACTACACTCTAGACCAATCGGCACTCAAACTCAAAGCACAATTGACAGGACTACACTACACTCTAGACCAATCGGCACTCAAACTCAAAGCACAATTGACAGGACTACACTACACTCTAGACCAATCGGCACTCAAACTCAAAGCACAATTTGAAAGGGCAGGAGGATAGAGCAACATGAACAAAGCTCAGAGTGGACTTAGGTCATTTTTTTTTTTATCAAAAATCACAAAAAAGCAATCATTACTGCTGTAAAGAATAACCCTCTGTCAACACACCTCATTTATGTACATTATTAAAGAATGATAAAAGTCCTAACAAAAAATTCAACCCTCCATTCAAATAAATTGTACTCATTATAGGGTTCATACGATATTATCAACAGTCATGCTAACTGCATGCACTCATCGCTGTCAACAGAATCTTCTCCCTCCCCACAGTCTCCTGAAAAAGCCAGTCAACTTACAAGCCTCAATTTCAAGATATCCTCAGATTATTGTATTTTGTAAAAAGAGGGGAATCAATGTTCAACCCCCGAACCCAACCCCGATTTGAGACCTCTTCCCTTTTGAGACCTTGCTGTACACATTTTCTCTTCATAACCTTTGTAAATGTACCACCATTTTAAGACTCCTTTCTTTTTAAGACCTGATTTTATCAGACTTTTTAAAGATCTTCTTCAACTTCTTCTGCAATTCCTGGGCTGCATCTTCCACATGCACTCATTAGCTCGAGTCGGCTTTTATGTGTAGGGCCGTCCCCCCCTCTCCCTCCCCCTCCCCCTCCCCCCCCCTGCCATGAAGGCAGTCATACTCCGATGTTGAGGTCTTAAAAGGGGGCTTTGGGTGTAAAACTTACTGCAGTCATCGCTGTCTTCATCAGAATCGTCTCCCTCCCCGCAGTCTTTGTCGCCGTCACACTTCCAGGCCTCTGGGATGCACCGGCCTGAGGTAGTGCACTTGAAATGTCCAGGTTTGCACGTCTGGCTCAGGCAGTCACCAGTCTCGTCAGAGTTATCTTCGCAGTCGTTGTCTTTGTCACAGCGCCACACATAGGGCACGCATCGGTTGTTGTCGCACTTGAACTGGTTGGCGCTGCATGTCACGTTCACTGCAAGATTGAAGTGGACAGGTTAGTTTCGTTGGTATGTTTTTCAGTTTGATGGAGGTCCTGATAAAGAGGTGAGAGGTCCTTTCACACCTACATAAAGGTTTATGCCGATCCTTACTGTTCGTAAAGACTTGTGTCTACCCTACCCCTCTTTCACACTCATGAAGATTCACGCTTACTGTTTTTTTATTATTCAAGAAGGCTCAAGCCACCTCCCTTTTACTAGCCATGAAGACACATGTCCAATCCCTTTCTGTTCATCACAACTCCAGCCAAAACCACCCATATCCTTTTCTACTTATGAAGACAAAAACTGGCTGAGAAAAAGGTAAATGAAGGGTGAGATGACTATAACATGAAAAACAAACTTGGCAAATAAAAGAAAAAAAGAAACAAGGAGGAATCGAAAATTTTTAATTAAATTTTGATTTAATATAATATACTTACCCAATTCTTATGAATGCATTGACTTTAGTCCCACATGCTAGATGTCGAAAAACCTCTCAAATTACCTGCCCTTAGTAGGGTGGTAACCAAGCTAAAAGCGACGCCATAGCCGTTGCTATGGCCTGACCTTGCTCAGTTACCCATAACACCCTGCGCACCACGCGAGCGCCAGCATCCGTAATAATCATTCGAGACTATTAGTCAAACAAACCCCCAAGGACATAATCCAGCGGGGACGGATGGGAGGGTATTAACTATAAGAATTGGGTAAGTATATTATATTAAATCAAAATTTAATTAAAAATTTTCGATTTAATCACATATTCTTACTCCAATTCTTATGAATGCAGATTCCTCCTAAAGGTGGAGGGAACCTACTTATGTCCTTGTAAGAACCTGCCCTGCAGCAACTAAAACCAGCAATGAACTGGAGCCATCTAGCCGCGTGCAGGAGATATCCCGAAGATAGAAACCGATGAACACATCATCTGATCTCCAGTAAGCCGTTTGCAAAGCTTCGCCTAGGCGACCAGAACGCAACACGGCAATAAAGGAAGCACAAAATCTGTACCCGAGCTGTTGGCCAACCTCGCATAGGCGAGAGGAACACCACCAGCCAGAGAAGAACACCAGACTCCCGAACGCCTGAAAAGGAATAGAGGGAGGACTGAACGCCCCCCCCCCCCCCCTGTTCGGAACGTACCACTCATAGGACTGTCCTATGAATGTAGCAGAGCCCCTAGAGAGAGACAAATAAAAGACGTCTCTTTCGCTCCATTGTAAAGAAATAAGAACCTGAGCTAAAGCTCGTGGTTCCAAAAGACAGTAACGTCAAAAAAGGGATTAAAAAAGTCCAACCAGACAGTTAGAAAATCCGAATCTCCCGGAGCGATAATCCTCCCAAGAGGAGGGAATCAAACACCAGAGGATATTGACCAGGTTTCTGAAACCCCAAAACCTGGCCAAAAACCGTGAACAAACGGAACCAAAAGCCCTAAGGCTACATCCTCTGGCAAACCCCAAAAACGCATGCGCCTCACTGCCCCATAGGGCTGAGGCCCAGAGTAAGTAGAACAAAGTCCCACGCGCTAAACAAGGGGGAGCCTCTAAACCTCGTAAAACAAGGTCCCTTGATCATGCCGACAAGAGCGCCATGAGCAACAGAAGAGAGGCCTATTTGTTTCAAAACAGCTGAGATAGCCGAGAAGCCGGAACCTCAAAGAAGAGGCCCAGCTGCCCAAAGCCAAAAACTGAAACAGAGGTGAAAAACCACCTGGCTTGAGAGAGGGGCGCTAAGGAGTTGCACCCCCGCTCTAAATCCCCAATTGGCCAAGGGGGCCAAAAAAGGAGCATACACAGATAAAGTGGAGGAAATATATGCTTCGTTCCCAAAGACCAGAGTCAGAACCCATGATCTAAAACACAAACAGCACGCCTCCAGACCCGTCAGAAGATGGGCCAACCCCTGTGCAAGCCCTGAAAGGACCTGTTGAGCGAGTCGGCCAGATCGCAGAGCTGGCCGGGGAGAAATTCCCCTGAGAAAATGATTTAGTGTGAAACTCAATCAGAATCCCCTATACTCTGTCTGACAGGGAGCGAGAACTTGCTCACCCCAGCTAGTTCACATAAGAAGCAACAGAAGAATTGCCCGAATGCAACAGGCCATGCCTGTAAATAGCAAAAAAGGAAAGGCTAGTAGACTAAGAGCCACTGCTCCTAACCTCAGGCAAAAGAGAAGCCCAAGGATTTGCGTCTACATCACAGCCTCAAGACTGCAATTGCCAGTGCAGGCCCCATCTAGACGAAAACGCATCCATAAAGCGGTCTAAGTCCAGGGGGAAACAGAGCTAGGGAAAAAAGTCCCCTGAGCGATCCAAAAGGATTCCAGCCACCTCCCCGAGTGGAGGAACCCACTCTGGAGGAGGACCCTCATGTCCCAGACCTGAGAGGCCGAACCCCCCAAAAAACTTGAGGAAAGACTAGAGGGCCAGCATAGCTATCGATACCGTCCGACCGAAGATCGGGTCTAAAGACCCCGCAGAGGCCTGCTCTCGTGCCCGTCTGGCAGTGAAAAGAGCTTATAGCCTCCCTATTCCCTCTTGTGTGAAGAATAAACCTTCCAAGAGACAAAGTCGAACAGCATGCCCAGGTAAAAAACCTGGGATAAGGACAGCTCGGAATTTTGCCTGGTTACTGAGAGCACCAGGCAAAAAGCCTGGTTCAACACCAAAAGAAAGTGCAGCTGACAAGCTGATTGACCTTGAAAAAGCTCAACCAGCCCCCGAGATAGTCCAGAGACCAACACCCCCAGAAACCGAGCCCTTTCCTGTGTGCAGAAACGCAGAAGGAAAGCTCATGTGAGAGCACCGAGGAAAATCTCAGCCAAAGCTGAAAGCTCTAGCCCATGCCGACCCACCTCCCGCAGAGAGGGAGGCGACACTGAACCAAAACACCCCTTTGTAACCGGGAGCGCATAAATGCGCTGCCAGAGGTCCACGAAGGAAGGGAAAGATTCCAGCTATTGAGTAGGTCTTAACAACCCCCGAAAAAGCCTGACCCTTGCTTCCTGCAACCAGCATGAAATCAAACCCCTTGTAAAGGAAGGAGATCACACCAAGCAAAAACAGTGTGGGCCTAAAACGTCACCGAGAAACTTCTCCGCTCAGTGACGACCCTAGCCCAAGCTGCCAGCAGCCTGGCTAAAGCCTTATCCAAGGCATCCTCCCTAACCCAAAAGAGCGATCAGGGAGGATAAGATTGCCTATAAGAAAGCACAGAAGAGAGTCTCAGCCAAAGCAGAAAACTCCAAACCATGCCATCCTAGCTCCTCCAGAGAGGAGAGGGAGGAGTAACATCATAAAACCTCCATGTTCCCTGTGGTCTGTAAGCGAAGCCAGAAACTAGCCCCTGGCAATAAAAAGTGCGGATCAGACCCTGAGCCTGAAAATTCCCTGCTATCTTCTTCCGCACTAAAAGTGAGGATGAAGCAGCCTGAAACCCCGAAGCCAGCAGTCCCCTGCGTAAAAAGCAGCGGGAAAGGTGTAGGATGAAGACCACTATCCTAAGGTGCGGAACAAGCCAAAAGTGTGGCATGAGGTAGGCAATCACCGGAGACTCAGCAAATGAAACAAATTGCGAGAAAGCCTGTGAAAACCCAAAGCCATCCCGGAAGAGGAAGGAAGAGAGACACCCCCAACCTATCCGGGACAAAGTAAACTGCAACAGCAGCCGCTCTATGTATGGGAAGCCTACAACCAGTAGGCAACCCTATACACTCCCCCTCCTCCAACAAGGAGTCCGAACCTAACCACCAGTTGTGTAAAACACAAAAGGAGGGGAGACCGGGGAGGTCGCGCACTAAATACTCCTGCCGATAACCCCGCCAAGAGTGTGGATGAAAAGCGTGATCAGTCTCTGACTGCCAACCCAAAACCGCCCACCTGAACAAGAGGTGGGGGGAAGAGGGGTTGGTAACTGGCACAGATCTCTGCCGAGAAGGAGATAGAGTGGAGAAACAAGACAAAGCCGGGCCCGGCGCATCTTACCCCACCCACTGTGCGAGAGAAGCATCCCAGTGCTAAGAACCAGACTACCTAGTTTGAACCACAACTCACCCCAAGTGGGGAGGGGGGTGGTCCAGCACAGCCGCAACCCCTAGAGGGGGCAAGGACTGAAACAGAGAAACGGCCGTAAACGGCCGATCCTCGCTCGTCCACCTGCCAAAGTCAAGTAGCCCTATCACTCACCCACCCCTAGGAGGGGGGGGGGGGGTGGTGATCTATGCTGGCTAAGGACAATGACCACTGGCCAGGTGATACTATAGCCGAGTCCCCGCAGACCATTGTGAATACAAAGAATGGGAGACTGGAGAGAAAGAGTATATTCTGTCTCCGCCTGTCCCAGGTAGACAGCCGGCACAGCCCGTGCAGAGAACAAAACGGAGCAAAGCTCATTGTTCCCTGACCACTGTGCGAGACACCCTGCCGAGAACAAAAGAGAGTCAAGCTCATTGTTCCGCGACCGCTACCCGCGACGAGCGCGGGCAGCTAACACAGCCACCTGTCCCAAAAGGAGCAGAGAAGGAGTATGTAACGTAGTCTGGAAAGCCGTACATAGCACCCCCGCTGTGTAGAAAGGCCTCGATAGAGGAGAAGAACGATTGTCAGGCCAGGACCATAGAGGCCAGACTGTGAAGACAGTCTAACAGCGCCCACCCCGTCCAACCCAGAGGGAGGGAAAGGGTGGACCCGCGACAAGCGCGGGTAGCTAACACAGCCACCTGTCCCAAAAGGAGCAGAGAAGGAGTATGTAACGTAGCCTGGAAAGCCGTACATAGCACCCCCGCTGTGTAGAAAGGCCTGAGCCACTCCATGCCCCAGATGGGGAGGGGGGTGGCTCGTCACAGCAGTAAGAGCGACGGAGAGAGACGAACCGAACAACGGCCGACCCCCCTCCGTCCACCTGCCGTAGTCCTATAGCCCACCGCCCGCCCACCCCGATAGGGGAGGCGAACGATTGTCGGGCCAGGACAATTGAGGCACAGACTGTGAAGACAGTCCAACAGCGCCCACCCCGTCCAACTCAGAGGGAGGGAAAGGGTGGAACGCTACTCCAGCCCCCACCCGATCCCGCCCGGTGGGCGGGAAAGAGTGGGCCACTGATACCACCCCCCCCCACCCTGCCCCAAATGGAGCAGAGAAGGGGTATGTAACGTAGCCTGGAAAGCCGCCACCCGAACGCGCCCGGGGGGCGGGAAAGGGTGGGAAGCTAACACGGCCCCCTGCCCGCAAAGGGCAGAGTGGGACAAGCCCTGGCCGTGACTTACCGTGCCCCCCCACTCCCCCTTCCTCACGGTAAGGGGGCTGCCTGACCGACCCAGCAGTGCTGTTTAAAAGCAAGCCGAGCGGCCAAAGCAGGCGGGGAGCTGGCCCCCTCTCCTAAAGGAGAGAGTGCTCGCGAACAACCCAGTCTACCCGTGGCAGAAAGGACTGAACCGAACTGGCCGTTTGCACCAGGTGACGGTGCGACGCAGGAGCGCCCCCCCTATCCCCCCCCCCATTGGCGGGGGGCTGCGTAACACACTGTGAAGTACCGGCGGTAATCAGAGTGGTTAAACGCAGGCAGGGAGCAGGCCCCCCCTCCTAAAGGAAGGGGTGCTCGAGAACAGCCCAGAGCCACCAGAGGCAAAAAACGGGCTGAACCGAACAGGCCATTTGCACTTGACCACAGTGCGAAGCTGACAAACGGGAGGGCGGGAACCGCCGATCGTGCCTGAAACAGCTGAAAATACAGACCAAAACATCGTTAAGTCCCCCCAAAAGGAGGACATTGACTGATTCCTCTTACTCAGAGAAAGGGGAAAGAATAGCCACACGGCCACCCCCCCCCCCATCAGTCGCACCGACGACGATCCAACAAAAAGTCTATAAGGAGCCTAAAGGCTGATTAACCCCAACAGGGGAAGCGAGCTGTGAAAGAACTGAACCCGCCCTCGGAGGGATAGGAACATAAAAAGAAGTGCTGTTTGACGGATCTACGACCCGCATAATAGGCAAATCAAAGTTCTTAGGCTACTCTTAGGTATAGTTTTCTAAACCAGGCTAAGAGCCTTGTCACCTTCCAGTCTCGCGCCAAGATTAGCTTTGTTGTCGGCCATTTTAAGACCGGCGAAAAACAGTCACCCAGAACAAAAAACTTCTGCGTGCGTGTTCAACACAAAGCTATCAACATTTATACCAAACATACACAGGAAAGATCTCACCAAAAGGTAGGCGGACAGGTAGACCCCCAAGAACCGGCTAGTCTCAAGGACGAGCAGGCATGTGAAGGCCAAAAGTGAGAGCGAAATTCGGACACGTCCACCGTGTGTTGTCGAAAGTCGAGAATGATTATTACGGATGCTGGCGCTCGCGTGGTGCGCAGGGTGTTATGGGTAACTGAGCAAGGTCAGGCCATAGCAACGGCTATGGCGTCGCTTTTAGCTTGGTTACCACCCTACTAAGGGCAGGTAATTTGAGAGGTTTTTCGACATCTAGCATGTGGGACTAAAGTCAATGCATTCATAAGAATTGGAGTAAGAATATGTGATTAAACTAGTCCATTCTACTCACCGCAAGCACTTTCATCTTCATGCCCTGTGCAGTCGTTGGTCCCATCACACTTCTTCATGTCAGGAATACACTTGTTGTCACTTGTGCACTTGAAGTAGTGATCCAGACAGTGGTATGTGTCTGAAAGAGAACACATTTCAAAATCCATTGACAAGCATAAATGTTTACCTCCCAAAATGGCATGCTAACCAAAGTGTTCTCACACAAAAAGCAACAACAGAACAAAAACAAAAACAAAAACAATTTACTTTTGAGACTGCTTTTCTTCATATTCCATTAAAAAGATTGAGCTCTAAAAATGTTGCTCTGTTTCTTTATGTCTGAATTTGGTTCCAGTCTGACTATCCAATACGACCCCGAAAGAACAAAAGCCGTGGAACACCGACAACAGAGTTGTAGTCACTCTCTGCACCCAAATTGAAAACAACCACATGTCCCTCACTTTGTTCTGGGATTCTGAACTTTCCAAAGCAGTTGCACCATCAGTTTACACAACCATCGAATGCTGAAGAAGAAAAAGAAGCACCGCCAATACTATTTCAGAATTCTGCTGTTGCTAACTTTCTGATCTACAAAACGTTAAAGCAATGCTTACCACACTGTTCTTCGTCAGAACCATTCGCACACTGTGAAGTGCCATCACAGATCTGATAGGGGAACAGGCATTTGTGGCTGCTGTCGTTCTTGCACTGGAACATTCCTGGCTGAGGGCAGTAGTAGGGCTCTGTCAGAAAAGGAGAAAGGAAAAATAAAAGTGAGTAGTTTACATAGAGCACATAAAGAAACTGTTATGTGAATCACATACTGAAGTTTCACACCCCAATGACTTTAATAGGCCAGAGCTGGTTAGGGAAGGGCCTTGGTTTTTGCAATAGATTAAAGCGATCAAGTCTTTCTTTGCTGAAAGATCAAACCAAACTCATGGCTATTAGAAAAAAAGAAGTAGAGAAAAACAGCATTGCAAGCATCAAACTCACCACAATCTTTGTGCTCGTCTGATTTATCCAAGCAGTCCTGTCGCCCATCACACTCCCACCAGCGTGGAATGCACTTGGACTCATCCCCACACTTGAACTGAGACCTACAAAGACACAACATTTTCATTTTTGTTTACAGTACGCTGGAACCCCCCTTGACCTCCACAAATCTGAGAATGTATTCTTCTTCTTCTTCGTTCATGGGCTTAGACTCCTTCTTCTTCTTCGTTCATGGGCTTAGACTCCTTCTTCTTCTTCGTTCATGGGCTTAGACTCCTTCTTCTTCTTCTTCGTTCATGGGCTTAGACTCCTTCTTCTTCTTCTTCGTTCATGGGCTTAGACTCCTTCTTCTTCTTCGTTCATGGGCTTAGACTCCTTCTTCTTCTCCTTCTTCTGCGTTCGTGGGCTGAAACTCCCACGTACACTCGTGTTTTTTGCACGAGTGGAATTTTACGTGTATGACCGTTTTTTACCCCGCCATTTAGGCAGCCATACGCCGTTTTCGAAGGAAGCATGCTAGGTATTTTCGTGTTGCTATAACCCACCGAACTCTGACATGGATTACAGGATCTTTTTCGTGCACACTTGGTCTTGTGCTTGCGTGTACACACGGGGGTGTTCGGACACCGAGGAGAGTCTGCACACAAAGTTGACTCTGAGAAATAAATCTCTCGCCGAACGTGGGGACGAACTCGAGCTGACAGCGGCCAACTGGATTCAAATCCAGCGCGCTACCGACTGAGCTACATCCCCGCCCTGGCTTAGACTCCCACGTTCACTCATGTTTTTAGCACGAGTGGATTTTTACGTGTATGACCGTTTTTTACCCCGCCATTCAGGCAGCCATACGCCGATTTCGGGGGAAGGTACATGTATTAAAAAGGAGGGAGTCTTAAAATTGAGGTAAAATTTGCAGACTTGATGAAAAAAAAATCTGAAAAAACAAGGTCTTAAAAGGGGGGAAGTCTTAAATTGAGGGATCTTAAAAGGGGGGAAGTCTCAAATTGGGGGATCTTAAAAGGGGGGAAGTCTCAAATTGGGGGATCTTAAAAGGGGGAAGTCTCAAATTGGGGGATCTTAAAAGGGGGGAAGTCTTAAATTGGGGGATCTTAAAAGGGGGGAAGTCTCAAATTGGGGGATCTTAAAAGGGGGGAAGTCTTAAATTGGGGGATCTTAAAAGGGGGGAAGTCTTAAATTGAGGGATCTTAAAAGGGGGTTCAACCTGTGATATGGTTCCTGTCTGTAGACTATGTTTTTATGACACACACAAACCATGCACACAAACACACTCACACTCATGCATGCATGCACACACACACACACACACACACACACACACACACACACACACACACACACACACACACACACACACACACATATAGTTGTTTAGTCAACATACAATCCAGACAGACAGAAACAAATGTCCACAGGTATACAATGATAACATAAGCTGCAGGTAACAAGAGAAACAAAGAAACCAATCTTACGTGGTGCAGTTTGAGATGCAGGAGACTCCATCATGGGAGAGGTAGAAATTTTCAGGACAGGAGCACACACCCACCACAGAGCCGGTCTTGTGTGGTCGCAACAGACACAGGTGGGTGCAGCCCAGTCCACACGGCCGTCGGCCCCAGGCGTCCAACACTGTCACAGTCATATAGAGTTCAATACATGTATTACCCTAATCAACATGATACAGCGTGCACTGGTGTGCCCGCACACACACACACACACTCCATTATTATTTTTCCAGTTGAATGGCAATAATGAATATGCAAGTAATAATCAGTATGTGTATGACTTAAGTACAGTGACTCTTTTCATCATCATCGTCATCTCTCTCTCCCCCTTTCTCTCTCAAACAAACAAACAAGCATACAAATGTGCTAACCTCTGATCTGACAGAACAAGTTTGATGACGCTTTATTAGGGTTGCCATACTCCGTTTTTAGGAATTAACAAACACACTAACAAGCTACCAAACAAACATCCATGCATCAAATGTACTGACTTGTGACCTGTCCTCACAGGGTCTAGGACATTTTACTAAGGCAGCTATATTCAGTTTTGAGGGATTAACAAACAATCAAAGCCACATGTAACAAGAAGAGCAAACGCTCGATCGAGTCACTTTCGCAGTTCTGAATATTATATGAGGCATCAGATGGACAGGAAGAAATTGCTATTCACAACACAATGCATACCTGAAGCATACCTGTGACCTTGAAAAAGGTCAAAGGTCACCAAAGCAGACGTCAAAGTGTAGAGGTCACTGGGAGTCACGTTCACATAAAATTTGAGCCCGGTCACTTTTATAGTTTCCGAGAAAAGCCCAACGTTAAGTTGTGTGTTGCCGAACAGAAAAGGCTAGTTATCTCCCTTGTTTTTCTGATAACGTTCGTAAAAGGCTACAGATGTAAATACTTTGATGTAAAGAATAATCCTACAAAGTTTCAATCACATCCGATGAACTTTGTCAAAGATATAAAATGTCTAATTTTTCCTTTGACGCTGACCTGTGACCTTGAAAAAGGTCAAAGGTCAACGAAACCATCGTTAAAGTGTAGAGGTCATTGGAGGTCACGACTAAACAAAATATGAGCCCGATCGCTTTGATAGTTTCCGAGAAAAGTCCAACGTTAAGGTGGTGTCTACGGACGGCCGGCCGGCCGGCCGGACAGACTAACACTGACCGATTACATAGAGTCACTTTTTCTCAAGTGACTCAAAAACAAGCAAATAAACAAACAAAACACCAAAGCCATACTGACCTTCCACCTGCCTGAGAGGGTGGACCACCTGAATGTCCATGGGGCGGTGAGCCAGGTTGGTCAGGTTCTTGGTGTGGTTGCCAGAGAACTTGTCAGAGTACATGATGCTGTCTTTCTCCCAGTCCGTCCAGTACAGGCGGTTTTCAAATGTGGTGATGGCAAACACGTGGGGTACCAGAGATCCCTGGCCAATGACAGTGCGTCGACGACTTCCGTCGATGGCTGCCATGCCGATGTAGTCCAAGTTTCCGTCAGCCCAGAACAAAGTGGCCGTCACATAGTCGATAGTCAGCGCATTTGGCCATGCCAGGTGAGTCTGTGATCAGAGAAAGACAAAAGATATAGTGGAAGCCCCCTTTCAAGACATACAAGCCCCCCCCCCCCCCCCCCCCCAAATCAAGTCTTTCCCCTTTGGCTTTCTCAGGTTTTCTGTTCATAGCGCCCTGTACATTTACTTAGAATTTAAAAAT
Organism: Littorina saxatilis; assembly: GCF_037325665.1. Classification (NCBI taxonomy): domain Eukaryota; kingdom Metazoa; phylum Mollusca; class Gastropoda; order Littorinimorpha; family Littorinidae; genus Littorina; species Littorina saxatilis. The sequence goes on from NC_090246.1 coordinate 46,327,907, forward strand.
CTCTCTTTCTTTTAGGACCTGATTGTCTCAGACTTTGTGCGGTTGGATAAAGGAGATATCAATGCACTGGAGTATGAAAGTACTCTGTGATTTCTACTAGTCTTACCAAACACACTAACAAAGCAATACTAAGACACAGCTCTACACATTAGTAGCACTAGGCCAAGCCTTACATCTATGATGACTTTGCGCATAGCACCGTCCATCTGCACACTGCCGATGTGGGGCGTGTCTCCCCAGTCAGTGTAGAACAGCAGGCCCTTCTGTGGAAACACCTCCAGTCCTCGGGGCTCCTGCAAAAAGCCACGCACAAACATCACCACTTTGACAGCTTAATTTAGACTTTAGATAATTGATTTTTTTCAAGCTAATTCATGACCAATGAATGGACATGGACAACTTGACAAGGACAATGAGGACAAAGTATTTTACCCAGCAAGTGCCAAGCAACAAGTTGTTCCATGGTGACACCTCCAGTCTTCAAGGCTCTTGTTTATACATGCACCATCATCACTCATCACAAAGGAAGGGGTGGTCTTATTTTCTTTGGTTTTTGTTCCAATAATTTAAGATCACTGAATGCAGAAACAACTTAGCACTAACAATAACGACATTGCATATTTTTCTGGTCAAGAGTATCCAATGCTGCATAAGTCTCATAAACACAAACGACCTCCATGGACATTAAACATGTAGTCAGACGAATGCCTTCTTCCATGCTCAAAGGAAAATAAAAAGCATGTACCCTTTTCAAGTTAATGAGTTCAGCTTTGCAGATTCAGGTAGGATTTGGAACAGTAGCACCAGCATAATATCCCATAAACTCTTGCACACAACACGGACTGCGAAACAAATCGTATCTTTTCACTGTTGCAGTAAAGGAACAGAAATACAACCGAAGAAGGGCACTGTGACCAAGGCATCATTGTAAGCTTGTCCAGACGCAGACAGTATGGTTTTACACGTGTGTCCACTTACCTGAAGCCCCTCCCTGACCAGGACCAGCCTGTTGGAGCCATTGAGGCGTGACACCTCGATGGTGTCGGTGGTTTTGTCACACCAGTACAGGTTTCTGCCCACCCAGTCCACCGCCAGGCCGTCAGGGTTACGCACTGTGGTACTGTGCAGCACCTCAACCTGATCAAAATCACAAAGTTCCTTATAACATAATGTGTGTAATGACAGGAAGAAACATTCTGTTTCTCTTCTTGACTTTATTTCTGTTGATGTTTTATACGCATAGGTAAGTAGTTTAGGGTTACAACATCTTCATTTTGAGAGAATGAAATAGCACAAAAAAGACTTTAAAATTTTCCGTTTTTTGACACACACACAAAAAAACTTACAAATCTTCTGTTTGAAAAAAAAAAAAGCCTTACAAATGTTCGATTTTCTAAAACAAAAAAGCCTCAGCAATATTTCACTTTCACCTTGTTTCCTACACTAGCATACCACTATAAGATTATCTTCACAGAGACTGACCGGTGCAGTGGAGTCGTTGAGACGTTTTCGGTTAATGGAGGCGGAACTGAAGGTGATATCGCTCCAGTAGATGTACTGGTCATGCCAGTCAAAGTCCACAGCCACGGCATTGGTGCTGTTGGTCTTGACCTCCTCCTCGGACCCCGTGGTGATGTTGACCAAAAGGATGTAGTAACGATTGGCCACCAGCAGTCTGGGTCTGGGGGCTGCAAGACAGGAGTACATGTACTAGTGGTGTATACAGCAATTTTTGTTTTAATGTAGCCTAACTGTCTAAGAGTGATTGTGTTGTACAGTAATGCCCCCCCCCCCCACCCCCTAGATATAAGACTTCACCTCCTCCAGATCATTCCTTCTCAGGTGCTTTGTTTATAGCCTCTGTAAATGTACATCCATTTTAACACTGCCTCCTTTTTGTTGTAGCTTACAACATGTACATCCATTTTAACACTGCCTCCTTTTTGTTGTAGCTTAAACCATGTACATCCATTTTAACACTGCCTCCTTTTTGTTGTAGCTTAAACCATGTACATCCATTTTAACACTGCCTCCTTTTTGTTGTAGCTTAAACCATGTACATCCATTTTAACACTGCCTCCTTTTTGTTGTAGCTTAAAACATGTACATCCATTTTAACACTGCCTCCTTTTTGTTGTAGCTTAAAACATGTACATCCAAGTTTGTACTTATTGGATTACACTAGCAGAGCAAACCCTCAAGCTTCATTGTTATGTCTATTCCTTCTTCCTGTGATAAAAAAAATCCTGCTTAGATTCTGGTACAATATAAACACAGCTACACTGAACTATGAGCCACATTTCTCATGTCGTAGTACAGTCGAACATGCCCTAGCGATCACCTCCTGATAATGTTGATGTAAGAATATGTAATTTAATGACCACTTGCAATTACGACCAGCCCAAAGGATCCCCAGCGAGGTTCTTTCCTATATAATTTACCTTTTCATAATGACCACTTGTATATAAAGACCACTTTTTGTTGGTCCCTTGGGTGGCCGCCACAGACAGGTTTGGCTGTAGTATGGAAAACAACAAGAGTGGAGACCGGGACTTACCCTGTGTTGCCTTGCATGACGACTTGTCTGGCCCAAGGGTGTAGTTCTCCGCACAAGAGCAGCGGTACGTTCTGCGGTGGTTCTCACAGTACTGGCTGCAGGGGTACTGCGTTTGGCACTCGTCTATATCTGCAGTGACAAGAAATAAATTACCATTTTGTAATTGTCTCTTGTATATATTGTTTGTTAACTTCTAACAATTTTGAGCTGAACATCTGTGACTGTTGTGTACTGAGTTTTGATCTAGATTTCCCGAACGCATCAATGGGATTCTTGCTATTCTCTTTACAATTTGTTTTCAGTAAGGTGTTAGCTTTGCAAAGTTTCTCCTTTGTATGTGAACAATTGATCTTGAATGAACGTACCAGTGCATGTTTTGTTGTCACTTTTCAGCATGTAGCCTTGTGGGCAGGAGCACCTGTAGCCAATGACTTGATCATGACAGGTGTGACTGCAGTCACCATTCCGCGCCTTGCACTCGTTCACGTCTGCAACAGCAAACAGCAAACCCTCCAGCACAATGTTGATGTCAGACCATATGAGGTCCACAACCTGTACCTTTACTCATTATCACCAAGACCAATACCCTTGTCACATCTACCAACAACAACAGCACTAACAGCAATTGCCATGGTTTGGACTGACTGCAATTTGTCAAAGTTCCCCTTGACTGAAAATGTCAACATGATGAAAAATGTACTCAAGAACAAGATGGTTTCTTTCATTTCATAATTTTTTTAGACACTTAATTTCAAAGCCTTATCAACCCTACAGTAGATTTACATGTATATACATGTGACCCAACCAAGAAACAACAGAGGTCCTTCGTAGTACAAAAAGACGTAGCATCAAGACAATGCTGCAAAGCAGGTGCATGTATAGCATGTCCGCATGAAAACAAAACAGCAGGGCTGAGATACACAAACCGAAAGTGGGTGCCACCCAAACGGGAGAAAACAAAGCGCGGGTTCGGATTCGTTGAAATCACAACACATCTCAGTTTCAACCAACCAAACATTGCGGGTGCCTCTCGTTTGGATGGTAACTTTCTCACGCACCTCAGCCTTGGAAACATGAAGGGTGAAGAAAAACAACAAGACAAAATCACTAGCAAAGAATGAAGAACCCTCACCACAGTCGCGTGGTTCATCGTCACCATTAGGGCAGTCCTTGTTACGGTTGCAGACAAGCTCACTCTTGATGCATGACCCCCCCGAGCATTGAAACAGATTGGGGTCGCCACAGGGAGACACGGTGCAGTTGGCTTCGTCCGAATGGTCAGGGCAGTCGATGAAGCCGTTGCAGCGGTCAGACTTGGGGATGCACTTGTGGCTGGGCTGGCTGCACTGGAACTCCTCGTTACTGCACGCCTTGTACACTGCCCACACAAACCCTCATGCTCAGATTGTTTAAAAAACCCACCTTTTTATCAAAGGTAAGGTCATCATTAACATAAGCCCTGGTGCTCAGATCGTAAAAATTAGGTCAGACAAAAATAAACCAGAGAATCCAGACAAATGACAGACGAAGAGGAAGGACCTTTTCTGGTACCAACTCAACCCTCTGCCTAGCTTGCGAATGTTGAAAGTTTTGCAGTGTTGTTTTTGTTTTGTTGTTTGTGTTTGTTTGTTTGTTGTTTTTGTGTTTGTGTGTTTTCGCACACACACAAGACCACATGCAAACAAACTTGTAAAAAAAAAAAAAAAATACAACAAATTAAATTAGAAAAAATACAGAATGAAATAAAAATAAACAAAACTACATCAGTCTCACCACAAGTGTTTGGTTCATCAGAGTTGTCCCCACAGTCGTCATCTCCATCGCAGTAGAAAGCTGACCTGATACAACGTCGATTCAGACACTGAAACTGGTCCCACATACATTTCACTGGTTCTGAAATCACAGGAATGGATGTTGTGTTAGGTAGGTGCATTTCAAAGATGGAGGTATTTAGGTACATGGACAGAAAGCAATGCACTTCAGAGTGCACATTGCTTAGGACAGACAAGCTACAAAAACAGCTCTTCTCATACACGCAAACATACAGAGACACATAAACACCACAATCAAAAATCAGTTCTCAAGTGCACACAGGAACATGATAATTCTACACACATGTTCTCATACACATATGCAAACATGGAAACAAATAAAAAAATAGAGTCAGATCTATTGACCAACCAAACAACTCATTTCAATGATCTAAACAATTCTGTACAGATAGACAGGCACACACACACACACAACTCTCTGTCTCACACACACACACACACACATGCACACAGACACACACATACGCTCTCTCCTTCTTTTTTCCTTCTCTCTCCCTGATCTCAACATCCCTGGACTCTCTCTATATCCCCCAAACTCTCTCTCTCTCCCACCCACCACAGCCACTGTCGACACGTTCATCAGCTCCGTCACTGCAGTCAGAGTCCCCGTCACAGCGCCACTCCTTGGGAATGCAGCGACCTGAGTGGCACTGGAAGTGGGTGGTGTTGTCGCACTTGATGGCAGCTGTCCACACACAAAAAAGTCAATTTGTTATCAAATTCGTGCAAAATGTGAACACATTGGAACGAAGAAGATCATTTAACTTTTTTTTCTTCCTTAAAAAAACACAAAAACACACACAAAAACCAACCCAAACACAGTGGACCCAAAAAGTGGACCCTAAGCATACAAAGAAATACCAGCGTTTTTTTAATTTAATTTTATTTCAAAAGACACCTTGTAAGTTGCTGTGTTATTTCAAGGAACAACCAACATCACGACAACAAACAAACAAAAACAAAACCATTCAGAATAATTAACAGACTGTGCTGTCATTCACTTAAACAGCTTTGGGAAACAGATTCTGCTAGTTACTTAAAAAAACAAATCAAAAACAAACAAAAACACACAAAATGAATATTATGAACTGCCTTTCTCTTTCTCAATCTTTCTGCAGGCTTGAGGGCAATGCAGTATAAACTTTCAGCACTCACATGCACACAAACACACAGAAACACACACAGAAACAGTAACACACACGGACACACACAGACACAGACACAGACACAGACACAGACACAGACACAGACACAGACACAGACACACACACACACACACACACACAAAACTGTGATGAGACCAAAAATAAGAGGAATACACACAGCAGTTTCTTTCATCCGAGTTATCCGTGCAGTCTTGGTGTCCATCACATTTCCAGGTTGTGGGTATACAAACAGAGTCTCCACCACAAGACATTTGATCTTCGTCACAAGTGTAGTCTGAAAAATAAAAGGATTTTCATGATGCAATTATCCTGAAAAATAAGCATTTTCTCAAAAGCACCACCTCTGGACACATTAATTGTTAATTGGATCATGTAAATGCAAATGATGACAATTTTACAGGAAAGTAACCCTCAAAAAGTATATAGATTTGCTCTTCCTTTATCAGTGCATATTGGGGGTATTTTCTTCTTAATACCCAATGTAATTATGTTTTGGTTTTGTTCGAATGAAAATATTAATACAAAACTGTCTGGGACACAACCTAAAACACACACACACACACACACACACACACACACACACACACACACACACACACACACACACACACACACACACAGATCCACAAAAATGAATGGCAACAAAATCAGTCGATGAATTAGGCAATACAATAATGAACACATAAATCAACCAATGAACCAAATGGCACCAGGAGTGCACAGATCACAACTTACTACAGGTCAGTTCATCCGACCCATCTGCACAGTCTGAATATTTGTCACACTTCCACCGCTGAAGGATGCATGTCCCGTCGTCACAACGGAAAGCCTCCTTTGGACAATCCTCTTCTGCAAAACATATGCTATCCATCAAACACATGATTTGGGGACTTTCTATCAAACCATCTTTAAGGTTTTCATTGAATTTTTTTTCTCTGTTTGGAAC
>NC_090246.1:46339407-46446907 GCF_037325665.1 Littorina saxatilis
CATCATACACTAAGAACTGCTTTACACATTTTTCCTACCAAAATACATGTGACCTTGACCCAAGGTCAAGGTCATCCAAGGTCATGCAACACAAAGCTGTTAATTCAAGACATAGGAAGTACAATGGTGCTTATTGGCTCTTTCTACCATGAGATATGGTCACTTTTAGTGGTTCACTACCTTATTTTGGTCACATTTCATAAGGGTCAAAGTGACCTTGACCTTGATCATATGTGACAAAATGTGTCTCATGATGAAAGCATAACATGTGCCCCACATAATCTTTAAGTTTGAAACAGTTATCTTCCATAGTTCAGGGTCAAGGTCACTTCAAAATATGTATACAATCCAACTTTGAAGAGCTCCTGTGACCTTGACCTTGAAGCAAGGTAAACCAAACTGGTATCAAAAGATGGGGCTTACTTTGCCCTATATATCATATGTAGGTGAGGTATTCAATCTCAAAAACTTCAGAGAAAATGTGAAAAATGTGAAAAATAGCTGTTTTTTAGGCAACATTTATGGCCCCTGCGACCTTGACCTTGAAGCAAGGTCAAGATGCTATGTATGTTTTTTGGGGCCTTGTCATCATACACCATCTTGCCAAATTTGGTACTGATAGACTGAATAGTGTCCAAGAAATATCCAACGTTAAAGTTTTCCGGACGGACGGACGGACGTCCGGACGGACGGACGGACGGACGGACGGACGACTCGGGTGAGTACATAGACTCACTTTTGCTTCGCATGTGAGTCAAAAAGGGAAACTGGATCACACGGGTTCACGATGGCTCAGGGGTAAGATAAACCACGCAAAAATAAATTCTTTAAAAATTGCTCGCTCTTTACGTAGGGCACCTAGAATGTTCCCGTTTGGTGAGCGTTCAAATGGAAGGGTGTTTGTACTATGTTTAAAAGCCTGACAGTATCTGTGATGGTTTATGGGAGGCTTACTGTGCCTTTAACTATGGTCAATGTAAAACCAGAGACCTTAATGACATTATTACACTTATATCAAAAAGAAGAATTCACACTTGAAGGAGATGAGAACACAGTGTGATAGTGCCATCACAGAACTATCTTGTCGTAATAAATGTATGAACAGAGTTACAAACAGGATACACTACCTGCAAGATGCACTATCTGAGACAGCACTTCCATTCATTTCATCTAAAATATTTGAATTTTAAACTTGCAGGTTGGCGGTGATATGAAATGTATCAGGATTAGCTGCATGTCTTTCTTGACTTTTTGAGTTAGTTTTCTCTCCAAGTCTGAATCAATCTGTCCATCATACTAACCACACGGCCAGATCCATCGTAGTTGATGCGTTCAATCTTGTCCAGGCGAGCGTCAGACCAGTACAGCTTTCGAGCCTTGTAGTCAATGGCCAGACCGTTTGGAGTACGGATTCTTTCTGTGACAATGGCTTCCGCCTTTCGTCCATCATATGAAGCTGTCTGAATGGACGGCTGGTTAGGATTCCAGTTAGTCCAGAAGATGCGTCTGTGCAAATGGAAAGAAAATATACATGAAATACACTTCAAAAAGAGCATTAAAATAATGGATGAACCTAAGTTAGTGAAAACTTAAGCACGAAGTAAGTGCCATGGTTTCCTCCTGAAGCCCTTTAAATTTGCATTTAAAACCCATCACTAAAGTGGCACATACAGTGAATCTACTAATTGTATGCATTGATTGTCAAAGCAGCTCCAGCAAGATCATATTTGCACAGCTCCTTTGGGGAGCATGGACTGGGAGCCTTAATATTCTCCTTGGTGCAGCCACTCTTCACACCCTCTCTACACCCGAATGCTTTCCTCTCTTCCTAAGACACTGACTATACAGCCGGCCTGGGATGATCAGACATGATGACCCCCTTCCCTTAGGTGAATGCACTCCCACCCCCACCCCCTCTCCATCCCTTCCCTGGAATGTGTACAACTTCCAACACACACACACATTACAAGAACACAAACACTGACACTCAACTGAAGCCCCTTTACACACATCACACTCACTCAATACAGGGGTTGATGACGATGGCCCTGGGGTGGTCCGACTTGTCTAGCTGTACCAGGATGTCTAGTCAGGGCTCCTTGTCAGTGAGGGTTGACATACACACACACACACACACACACTCTCCTGCCCAACACATGCCCCAAACCTCACACACGCTATCACACTCTCTTTCTCTCCACTCACTGAATACAGGGGTTGATGACGATGGCCCTGGGGTGGTCGGACTTGTCCAGCTGGACCAGGATGTCCAGTCTGGGCTCCTTGTCGGTGAGGGTGGACTGGGGGCTGAAGTCTAGGCGGTTGATGGAGGAGTTGGTGTAGCTGGTGAAGTAGAGCCGCTGGTTCTTGGAGTCGTACGCCAGACCCTCCGCTGACCCCACGTCTACAGGGAACACGGTGGTCACAGAGTTTATACATGTACCTCTTACAACTTACTTTGACCACTCATTGCTAACATACAACTTACTTTGACCTGCTCATTGCCATCAGTGAAAAACTAAAAAAAAAAAACTCGTGCAACAAAATGTACACACTAAAGTTGAAGACAGAACTTGTGCGCTAATACTCAGAATAAAGAATATGTGTTGTTGAACTAATATATAATATGTACAACACATGCAAGTTTTTTGTGTTTTTTGTGTAAATAAAAACCTGAAGAAAAAACCCATCTTGCCCAGGTCAATGTACAATTCTGAGCCCCTTTGTAACAAAAATTATATGACCACTCGTTTATAAACACCAGCACTTGATCTAAGTATCAAAGTAAAAACTCACTGGCGTAAATGCGTTTGTATCCTGTGTTGTTGAAGTAGACACTATAGATGTCGCCTCGCTGGATGTCACTGAAAAAGAGGCGCTTGGTGTCAAGGTCAAAGGTCAGACCGATGACGTTCTGCATGATGTCAGCGTTTTCTGGCTTTATAGGCTCTTTGGGTGGATTCAGGCTTGTCATATTGTGTGCCAAGAGGATGCTTTCGATAGATGTCACTTTGGAATACAGCAGGAAGGACTCATAATCTGGAAAATAAAGCAGAAAAACAAAAACATTAAACAAATTGCAAATAATGACCATGTCCCCGACAGCTCAGATGATGTACCATGTCATAATGTGTTTCCAGAGCTGAATTTTTGGAATCACAGGAAAACAAGAGACTTTTTTCTCCTTTTCCTTCTTTCTTTTAATCCATGGTGATGAGCGATGTAACCCTAAAGTGTCACAAAATTAGCACAGCCAAACTGATCACACAGTTGATGTCACCACAAAATAAAATTAGCCAGTCATTGTGTTGTTCACATGAGTCAATAAACTTTGCTTTGGAAGAATAAGCTGCATGATCAAAAGAGGAATATGGAAATGAGGAAGAGCACTGACAGGGGAGGCGTTCATCAGGCAAGTGAAATGAGACTCACTTACCTTCACAGGTTTGGCCATCTGCTGCCAGCTTTCCATGAGAACAGGCGCATGTGACGGTGTCATTGCCGATGTAGAGACACAGCTCTGCACAGCCTCCGTTGTTCACCGCACACTTGTTGGTACCTGGCAACACACAAACAACAACGTTTACATCTTTTGACAAGCCAATCAAATGTAACACCTACAAAGAAAGTCGCTGTCAAATTTTTAAATAAAAGTCAAATGATTATATTTCATCAAAACACTGTTAAGCAATTGTAATCTTTGTGCATGCAGACTGCATTTATTGTTGTGGTGCAAAGTTACATGAGAAAAGAAATCAGTATACCTGTCTGTTTATCACTGTGGAAGACCTTGATATCCTGCAGTTTTGAGATGTTGGATTTCAATACTCGAATGTCTGATCCATCGATCTTGTTTGCACGCTTGATGCAGCCACCAAGTTCCGTTCTGGAGAAGAAAAAAAAAGTTATACACACATCAACACCACAACATTTCAATGTCATGAAGAATGGACATGCAAGTAGTTTTGTAATACACTGGTTTTTAGAAACAAAATTCCATGACTTTTCCATGACTTTCCATGAGCCTCAATAACATTTTTCATGACTAGATCCACAGGTCGCCATTTCCGAACACGCACACTTTGTACGTCTTGTCACTGCCAGTTTTGACACTGGCTTGCTTTGCACTGAATTTGAGTCAGTTTCTACGCAGTGTCTCTTCGACAAGCAAGTCAAGCATTTGCTACGCAGTCAGATTATCGGTAATGTTTGCTGGTCCTGTCATTTCACTAAACTGGACCAGCCACTGTTTGTATCCATCTGCACTTTCGTAAATTCCGTTTCGTAACCGTCACTGTGACTTGACGAACGGTCATTTTTTTCACCGCGATACACAGTTCATTGCGAAGATCTTCCTCGGTAATTCGTTCCAATTCCGCATACTTTTTGTTGTCAAGAAACAACTCGAAAGAAAGTTTCAAACTCATCATCCTCCATCTTGCTTGTCGAAGCGCTAAAGTACTTTATCGATGCAAAAACAAAAGCAGAAAACTTCGACGAAACTGACTCAAATGCAGCGCAGACGACACGACGAGATACCGGAAGGAAGTGAGCCTCGCTTTGGCTCAAGTGCCGTTAAAAATACAGTTATTCTCGTATGCAAATACGAACGAGAAGTTGGTCATACGAACAAGCCTTGTGCTGGCGACACATTCGGGGAATGGCTGGGCAACGAAAATCGCCGCTGGCGTGCTAAAGGTTAATTTTTTTTTCTTTCTTATTTTTGTTAAATTCCATGACTTTCCATGACTTGAATTGAAATTCCATGACTTTCCAGGCCTGGAAAATTAAAAATCAAATTCCATGACTTTCCAGGTTTTCCATGACCTGTACGAACCCTGAATACAGCATTAAAAGAATAGCTAGTTTTATAAGATCTGTTTTATTTCTATGACAACATTTTTTGTGTCTCATTGACATCTGTCTTCTCCCCCGAAAGCGGCGTATGGCTGCCTGAATGGCGGGTTAAAAACGGTCATACACGTAAAAACACACTTGCGCATTAACATATGTGGACGTGCAAGTTGTAGCCCATGAATGAAGAAGAAGAAGACATCCGTCTTCACTGGCATAGACCTCCACCCCCTATGCCTACACACCCCTGTCCCTACCCACAACAAAACAAGCAAACATAACGAACAAAAATAGCCAAAAGGAACACAAACACTATTCTGTTTGGCTCGGTTCAGTATCATGTTTTTGTTTGTTTTTTTGTTTCATTTTTGTTGCTAGTGTAACTTAAACTTACAACAACATTTTCAAATATTGACGAGAGAAAAAAACTTACTGGTCGGCCCAGTAGATGTGCTCGCCGTACACATCCACCGACACACAGTCAGTGAGGTTTGTGCTCAGGATGATTCTGCGCTCACGAGATGTGAGGTTGACTCGCTCGATGATGTCCAGGTCCTTATCACACCAGTACAACATGTTCTCCATCTGGTCCACAGCAAGGCCGTACGGCGCCTTGATGCCCTGGTTGTTGTTCATTCGCATCTCTTTGCTTCTGGTGGCGTTGTCAGAAGGTGCCACAAGATCTGTTCGCTTAGAGCCATCCAGGCGTGCCATGACGATTCTCGGGTAGGCGCCCCAGTCGCTGAAGAACAGGTAGCTGCAAAAGCAATTCAAATGAAGTTGACAAAACTGGTTTTCACTGATCCTGTTGCAAAACAGACCTCGGACATTTAGGTATTCTGACTTGCAGCACATTATAAGATGTTTGATGGGTTGTTGACAGAGCAGCTTTTTTGTCGGTCCGAGGGGGAGCATATCGTCTTTTGTTTCATATTTATTGACCAAGGCCGAGCGTTTCTATTGGGTTTGCTTTTGATTATCCATGTATAACCTGCTTCCTGCAACTATGGTAACCGGGGATTTATTGCATGGGGAACATGAGATTTATTTCCCAGGTGCTTGTGAATAAAAACTCGTGAAAATGATGACAACAATAAATGTAAACCAAATCAATTTCTTTATAATTATATATGTCTAGGCTTCCTCAATAATTCAATCAAACTGACAAAAAATGAAAATACAAGCATGGTTCAACAACATTTTGGGAGAAAATTAAACTGGGTACATATTTTCTGAATGTGTTTTTGTTGTTGTTCTGAAGGTCAAAATACACACGAATGAACAATAGCAAAACTTTAAAAGCTACCCCAATAACAACCAATTCAGCAAATACTAACCCGTTGGTCGGATGTACAGCAATGGATCGCGGTTTCTCCATGTTGTCATGAATGACAACAAATCGATTGCTACCATTTAGCTTGGACACCTGGATGACGTCATGACCTCGGTCAGTCCAGTAGATATTACCTGAAGAAATAGGGAAGGGGGGTACGTTAATGTTGTGCTTTTTGAAACTTATTTCATCAATTCTTATGCATGTCTTGCACACCATGAAGCTGATATGTGAGTGCGTGTATGCAAATGTGTATGTTCAGGCAGTTGCTCAGTCCAACTGTACTTCAAACAATCTATTTTCCTTGACAAAAAACACACAGACCAAAACAAACATACCTGGTAGCTGACAAAAAAATAAAAGTGGGACATACTATAAATATACAGCACACCTCTTCCCTCAGCTTATCAAACAAAGTTGCAAAGATAAGTTGGGTATGTCAAAAAAAGAGAAAAGAAAAAGAAAAATCAAACTGGGATGAATTCCCTCGCTCTTTGTACCTGCAATCCAGTCCACAGCCATAGATTCGATGCCACTGATTCCGCTGTCGACGATGGTCTGACGCTGGCTGAGGTCTCTATTGATGCGTGAAATGGTGCGTGCTGTCGTGTCCACCCAGTAGATACGGTCCTCCTCTGACAAACACATTCAATTGAAGGTTAGTAGACCCTCACAGAATCATCAAATCGGTCATGTCATTATGCGAGAAAGCATCATTCGGTATCAATTGCAGCCGTTTAAAAAAAATCGAATGGTTCTTTGTTTTTTGTTGTCGTTTTTCTCTCCTGGGAACATGTATTTCATGACTTGCATTCAAAACAAGCACCACTATAACTCATAGATAAGCACATATGTATACAGGTATGCATATAATCACCTGGGTACACATGCAGAGAGACAAGGACAGACATAAAGATCCATCAAGCACAATCAACTTACTAGCATCAAAGTTCACGGAAGACGCCAGGGAAATCTTGGAGATAGGGGCAAGAGCCTGCTTCATCTTTTTTCCCTCTGAGTCAAGAGAAATGCCTCGGATCTCAGTATTTGTAGAAAACAGCAGGAAAGACGTCACCCCTGAAAAAAAGGACACGACCATGCAGTCACCAGAATCTGAATGCACTGTTATAGAGAATGTAACTTGATGCATTGGGATGTGTACTCTGGATGTTGGATTATGCAAGAATCAACACAAAATACATCACTTGACTGAAAATCAGTGGACAACGTTTACAGCAATTTCCAGTCTACGTTGCACCTCAGAAACACACTCAGTCATCTGACTGTATAATTCTAAAGGATAGCATGTACATTCACAGTTTTTATGTCTATTCTTTTGTTCAAACAACACACATACTCCTTCTGACTCTATGGCTGACCATGTTGCATTCTCTTACCACTACAAGTCTTATTGTCAGGGTTGAGGGTGAAGCCTGCGGTACAGAGACAATGTCGCTTATAGTGGCGAGGCAGACACAGCTGCTGGCAGCCACCGTTCTTCTCTGAGCAGCTGTTGTTGCCTGCAAAATAACCATATTTGTAAGTTCATAGCAGTGTAGAAGAACTTTTACAGACTTAAGCATAAGTTTAACAGAAACAGAGAACTCTCCTTGAATTTCTTTTATAGAGGGACCAACACTGGCGGATGATCATCACTCTTCCTTGCTTCGGACCTAAGAATCATTTTATTTTGGCACACTGACTGCCGAAAAAACGCTTATCAAATTGCCTGTATTCTGGTTTCAGGCACAGCAAATGCGCAGGTTAGTCCAAAGGGTGTACTTTCTCCCATGACAACACTCACCATCCCTGGAGGCGGGGTCATAAACCTGCAGAGCAGACACATGGGGCGTGTCCGTCCTCAGCTCCTGGGTCTGGTTGTTGCCCAGGTTAATGCGCACAATCTTGGTGGAGCTGGCGTAGTAGGCGTTCTTGTTGTGGATGGTGATGGAGTGGGGGTCGCTGATGTTGGGGCCAGGGAAGGAGGTGGCCTCGCAGTGGGTGGAGCCCGAGATGTTGCAGTAGTAGACCTGGGGGTTCTGCTCCGTGCGGCTCACCCAGTACAGCTTTTGCATCTTGTGATCCAGAGTCAGGCCTGCACAGGAGCAAACATGTGTTGTTAGCATGAACAGAGAACAGACAGATGGACACAGAAACACACACATTCAGAAACAAGCACCCTTGCACAGAGAACTCACATCCAGACACACAGACACTAATATACACATACAGACCAAGACACAGATACATGTACAAACTTGTAGACAAAACATATACCATCTTGATTTCAATGGATCTAGATCTAGCGTGATCAAGAGAAAGCGTCCTGATACATGTCCCTCTCCCTAACTGAAAATCTACATCACATCCATCAACAAAGACTTTTTCCTATCCCTTAACTCCCACAGCCCCCCCCCCCCCCCCCCCCCCCCCCCACCTTTGTACTCTACCGGTCAAGATTCAGTTACTTTGCAAGCAATATTCTGAATAGCACACTACTCAAAGAGATATCCTTCTCAAGCTTACTCTGCAGTCCCTGGGTTAAAAACTCCTCCTGGTTTGACATGGTAACACTTCTAAAATAAATAAAGATAACACTTCTATCTACCATCGCTGATTCAAATTCACAAACACTCACTGGCAGCGTTGGTAGCATTGGAGACAAATTCTGTGGGTTCTGTGCCGTCCATGAAGGCCCGCATGATTCTGTGCTGGTTTACGCCAATCTCTGACCAGAACATCACCCTGTTAGGAGAAAACAGCGTTAAAGAGGATCCAAACAGAACACGAAAGTTGAAAAGCAAAACTGTTACAAGTAAATCATTCAAAACAAGAACAAGTCAGTCAAACAGGGGAGATGGTTGGTTGTTTGTTGGTCTTTAATATCCTTTCAGCTATGCAGGACAGATCAAGTTAAACAGGGGAAATGTAAAACAAGAAAAAATGCCAAAATCAGGACTAGCACATGCTGTACGTCTTCCAGGAGACACAAACTCTCTCTCTCTGTCAAACAGCTTTCTCTCCATAAACTATGTCTCCCAGGTCACACAACACACACATGCACACAGGCTCTCCAAAACTATGTCTCCCAGGTCACACAACACACACATGCTCTCCAAAACTATGTCTCCCAGGTCACACAACACACACATGCACACAGGCTCTCCAAAACTATGTCTCCCAGGGCACACAACACACACATGCACACAGGCTCTCCAAAACTATGTCTCCCAGGTCACACAACACACACATGCACACAGGCTCTCCTTCTTCTTCTTCTTCTTCTTCTTCGTTCATGGGCTTAGACTCCCACATTCACCCATGTTTTTAGCACGAGTGGATTTTTACGTGTATGACCGTTTTTTACGCCGCCATTCAGGCACAGGCTCTCCAAAACTATGTCTCCCAGGTCACACAACACACAGGCTCTCCAAAACTATGTCTCCCAGGTCACACAACACACACATGCACACAGGCTCTCCAAAACTATGTCTCCCAGGTCACACAACACACACAACACACAGGCTCTCCAAAACTACCGTAACTCATCAAGTAGTACACCCAACAAAGCTCACCCAGTCGTGGGATGTATGGCTATGGAGTTCACTCTGGCCGTCTTTTTGGGTGTGAATATCTCTGTGCGAAATGCTCCGTCCAGCTTGGACACAGAAATGGAAGCTTTTTCTTCATCGTAGGAGGTGAAGTACATGTTGTGAGACAGCCAGTCAATGGCAAAACCCTCAGGGTTGGAAAGGCCTGCAGAAACATCAAAATCGAGGATACAGTGAGGGATTCTGAAAGGCATACAAAGTAGCGCCAGCACAATTTCTTCTTGTTTAGCCTACTTTCAGGTTGTCTGGGTCCTAAAAATAAATTGAGAGGGAGAGAGAGATAGTGTGTGTGTGTGTGTGTGTGTGTGTGTGTGTGTGTGTGTGTGTGTGTGTGTGTGTGTGTGTGTGTGTGTGTGTGTGTGTTTGTGTGTACATGTGTGTCACCATCTTCCTCTGGACCAACAAGATTAGCCTGAAACTTGCCCTCTTCTATTCCATTGTTTTTCTCTCTTGCTTGTTCGTCTATTCGTCTTCACGGTAGTGTATATACTGCATGCCGATGAAGACTGACTCTTCGTCTAAATACGTCCACTATTGTTGTGCTGTTTACCGTCATTAAGAGTTGAGTTTTCTTTACCTATGTTTTACCACTCTCTAAGTGTCAGTTGACACTCAATTGCTAATTTACCTGTGTCTATGATGGTCTGCACTCCTGTGCCATTGAGGAAAGCCGATGTGATGACCTGTCGTTTGCTGTCTGTCCAGTAAAGGCGATCAGACTGCGAGTCATAATCAATGGCAGATGCGTTCTCCACAAAAGGAACAGTGATGGAGGGAATAACATTGTAGTAAGCTGTTTCCAGGTCCACTCCGCGGATTTCATTCTCTTTCACATACAAGAGAAAAGTGTTGTCTCCTGGAAAAAAAGAATGCATGGTTTGATTTGTCTGTTTTCATGAGAAAACAATTAATCATACAATTAGAAAAGGAGTAAGTAATCCACACATTAGACGTTTTTGACATTTAAACAGACACACAGAAATAGACAAACTATCATACACACTTTCTCTCTCTCTCTTTCTCAAACACATACATAATTATTCTCTCTCTCTCTGTCTGTGTGTGTCTCTCTCTCTCTCCTGTCTGCCTCTCTGTTTGTCTGTCTGTCTGTCTTTCTTTCTCTGTCTGTCTGTCTCTCTTTCTTTCTCCGTCTGTCTGTCTGTCTGCCTGTCTCTCTCTCGTGGTCTACACTTGACACTTACTTGTGCAAGTCTTCTTGTCACTGTTGAGTTTCCATCGATGAGGACAGTGACACCTGGCCACAAGCTGGTCATTGTCGTTGCCAAGGAGACACAGATGTGTACAACCTCCATTGGTCTTTGCGTCACAGGGGTTGTTGGCCACTGGAAACAATTCACAAACTGTGTATCAGTATTTGCAGCAATATTTTTTCATTTCATACAATGGTGACAATATTTGCAATAGCAGCGTGCTGTTTCTGCTCAAAAACAACAAAAACAATCATCCTTTTTTCAACATTTAGACAATTTTTGACTACATGTTTTCAGATAGGTAGTGATGTATGTATGTATCTATATATATATACGACTTGTGTCTGTCTGTGTGTGTGTGTGTGTGTGTGTGTGTGTGTGTGTGTGTGTGTCCGCGATGCACGCCCAAGGTTCTTGATGGATCTGTTTCAAATTTGGTGGGCATATTCAGGTAGACCCCGGACACAACCTGCTCGATGAGATATTTCAACATGTGCTCTCAGCGCGCAGCGCTGAACCGATTTTGGTTTTTCTCTGGATCCATTCCCAGTAACTCTTCCTTATCTTCTCCAGTGTTTTCAGCGTTTATCTCCCTTCCTTCGTGTGGCGTCAATCCATATTCCCGTTACTACGTTACTATTTTTAGAATGTCACTGCACTGTCCAGAACGCTTTCATTGCACCCATAAGTTGTCCTTACTGTAAAAGTGAAAAGGTCGAATCAATTTATAGCCACGCGAAAAATACACTGTCATCTATCTCTATATATTTATAGATATAGATATACATATATATATATATACATGGGTGCAACCTGGAAAATTCCAAAAACCGGCAAAAGTTGGGGTCCAGCTTTTTTAGTATTTAAAATGCCAAAAAAACCCTCTCCTGGAACAAAAACATCGGCAGCCGATGAAACCAAAAACTGGCTGCCGGCGTGTAGCCGGCAGAGTTGCACCCATGTATATACGGCTTCTCTGTGTGTATGTGTGTTTGTGTGTGTGTGTGGGCAACACCTGTGGATTGTAGAGTTCTGTTTGTGATGTGGTCTGGCGGCTTTGGTGTGTCTGTATGTTCAGGCCTTCCTTCCAGAAGCCATAACAGTTATTCTCAATCCCGTTTGAGTGGACTTCGCCTTCAAAGGTGATTGTGGTGTTTCGGCACTCGGTTACATTTGGCGTCGTCGACAGCGATGGGACTCGACA
This sequence comes from Littorina saxatilis, assembly GCF_037325665.1. Classification (NCBI taxonomy): domain Eukaryota; kingdom Metazoa; phylum Mollusca; class Gastropoda; order Littorinimorpha; family Littorinidae; genus Littorina; species Littorina saxatilis. Next base: position 46,351,621 of record NC_090246.1, read on the forward strand.
TGAAATGTTCAGGCCACTGAATCATTTTCGTGCTGTTCCCATTCCACCTGTGAGGGACCTAAGCTTGGCGGGTCCATGGTTCGGAACTTTGGGGACAAAGTTCATTCAAAGGGGGTCGAGTGTGACAGGGAGACTACCGTCGCCCTTCACAGCAGACTCTGCAGAGTTGTTCGCCTTAGAAGTTGTGGGCTTTCCTTGCATGTACCCGTAAGTTGTCCTCACTGTAAAAGTGCAAAGGTCGAATCTATTTATCGAAAAATCCACTGTTATCTACAGGCAAATCCAGCTAACTCACAAACGGTTAAGTCAAAAATTCGCTTAGCACACAAAGAAATTCTGGTCCGGAATTATCCCTCTTTATCTATGTGTACAAAGTACCCTGAGCTCGAAATGGGATTTCTCTTTCGTAAGTCGAAAGACGGATAGCACACAACAGAAAGTCAGTCCCAAAGACAAAATTTACTCTATATTTACTACAGCAACTCGAAACACGAAACTTGGCGTCTCACACTAGCGCATTGTGTAACCTTATTCCCTTCTTCTCTACACGGACGCCACACCGACTGGTCAGTCGGCACGCAATAAAGTATGATGAAGTGAAGTTAGGAGGGGGCGAGGAGTAAGGAGAGGCGAGTGGTACTCACAGTGTGTGTTCACGGGTGAACCACGTGGTTACTATACGGAAGAAGAAGAATTCAAATTGTGGGTTGCCTCTCATTCAGTCTTTGTTCAGTCTTGTGTGCTCTGTGTGTGCGGCCAGATCAAAGGCATTGGGTGGCCTTGTTTACAGACACGACCTTCTTCCCAGGGGTCAATGACCCAGTTTTTGCCATGAGAGGTGGTTCCCCTGTCATATCTGAGAGAGGAAACACTTCCTGCATGGGGGTCAGTGACCGGTCAGTGACCGAGTTTAACAGAGTGGAAATCTGTGTGTGGGCCAGATCAAAGGCAGGGCAGTACCTAGTAGCTGAAACATGCATTATCACAAGTTGTTTGACTGATACTCAAGCGGTCTCTTTGATTTTTTTCGTAGTTCACGGTACTATGACCAAGTCGAAATTTCGGATAGGACACAATAACAATTCGGTCCCTTCAATTTCGTCTTATCCGGATTTGCCTGTATCTCTATATATTTATATATATAGATAGATATATACGGCTTCTGTGTCTGTGTGTGTGTGTGTGTGGAGGCAACACCTGTGGATTGTAGAGTTCTGTTTGTGATGGGGTCTGGCGGCTTTTGTCTGTCTGTATGTTCTGGCATTTGAGAAGCCATAACAGATAATATAGGGCTTAGAAATAAGCTCTAAAATTCTCAATCCCGTTTGAGAGGACTTCGCCTTCAAAGGTGAATGTGGTGAACCGCCACGCTGTCAGTCTCTGTCTCGCAATTTACCAAGGCGAAGCCGGGTATTCCTCTAGTATATATATATATATACTAGATGAATACCCGCTTCGCCGGGTACGGCTGCGCCGGGAAGAAGTCGAGCCGAATACCCGGCTGTGCCGGGGACCCGGCTATGCCGGGGACCCGGCTATGCCGGGTAAACGCGACTGAAAACACTGGAGAAGATAGTGAAGAGTTACTGGGAATGGATCCAGAGAAAAACCAAAATCGGTTCAGCGCTGCGCGCTGAGAGCACGTGTTGAAATATCTCATCGATGAGGTTGTGTCCGGGGTGTAGCTGAATACGGTCTCCAAATTTGAAAAAGATCCACCGAGAACTTTGGCCGTGCATTGCGGACACACACACACACACACAGAGACAGACACAAGTCGTATATATATATAGATATATGTGTGTGTGTGTGTGTGTGTGTGTGTGTGTGTGTGTGTGTGTGTGTGTGTGTGTGTATATGCATGCGTGCATGCGTGTGTGTGTGTATGTAGGTAGAAAGATTTCTAGAACACTACTCTGTGGTTGTGTGGGCTCGTATGTGCATGAGTGCTTTGTGAGCGTGTGTGAATGCCCATACTCATGCATCTATCTGTGCTTGCATGTTCATGGAAGTGCCAGTGTTCACCCTAGTGCAAAGGAAGCTGCATGTTTAACCTACCTTTGGGTTGACGCAGGGGGTGAAATATTTTGACGTCAAACGGCTGTGTGTAAGTTCTCTGGATCACCGTCACATTGGACCCATTAAACTTGTTGGCCTGAGGATAAACCATGATGCAGTTTCCATGACAAATCAAAAACACAAAATAACATAGCTGTCCCTCCTCCTCTCTTATAATAATAATTCTCTTTATTTATATAGCGCCTTATCCGAAGTTCAAAGCGCTTTTATGCCGTGTGAGATGGAATTTTTTACACAATATATCACGCATTCACATCGACCAGCAAACCTCAAGCCTGTTAGGCGAATGTTCACCTTTCGCGGCCTTTATTCTCCCTCTTCATCCCAACCCATCACACTCATACGCAGAACATCAATTTCACATTCCTTTTGTGCTGCAACAGTTTCTCTTTAATTTCTTTTTTACTCATGGAGTTCTTGCTCCATTCCTGCAACCCCAAGAATATGGTGTCCTGTGCCAACGTGGCAGGGTAAAGAATAGTGTCGCAAGAGAAATTTTAAGTTCTATACCCTCAATGAAAAGCCATTACAGTGTGCACACAACATCCTCAGTATAAGGTGACCCTCAAAATAAAAAGTTCAAGATACAGAAGAAGAAGCGAAAAATGTCTGCACATTGAACCTTTCACTCAAAATAATCATACACTGTTTTATTCCCACTTATTTTTGTGTGTGTGTGTGTGTGTGTGTGTGTGTGTGTGTGTGTGTGTGTGTGTGTGTGTGTGTGTGTGTGTGTGTGTGTGTGTGTGTGTGCATGTGCGTGTGTGTGAGTGAGTGTGTGTGTAGTGTGTGTGTGTGTGTGTGTGTGTGTGTGTGTGTGTGTGTGTGTGTGTGTGTGTGTGTGTGTGTGTGTGTGACTGTGTGTGTGCAGTGCTGGAGAATCTTTAATTTTCTGGTAAATCTTTCTGTATCAGGTCTTTAAATAGCGCTCTGACTCATTTGTTTAAGATTCTTGTAGTGCTGGTAAAAGACAAGTGTGAACTGAGAAAACAAACAAAAGCAACAAGAACAAATCCATCACACTCTCACCTTAACGAGTGTGTTGTATCGCCAGTCTGTCCAGTAAATGTAGTCCTCAAAGACGGCCAGGGAGAAGGGATGGCTCAAGTCTTTGTGGGATATCAGGATGACCCTGTGGTCCTTCCCCTTGTAGTCACTGCTGTGCACCGAGTCAGACCTGCAAGCATACACTTTTGCTGTACTGGTTTAGACTTGAGCCGACCAACAAGATTGTGATCATGCTAGGTGCAGTGTTATTCCCAGACTAAGCGGACAGTAGGTCAGTTGGACCTGGACTGAAAATGTGTATACGGTCCAAATGTCCTGCCTACTAAATAAGTGTGCAGTCAGAACAGCTCCTATACATGTCAACACTATTGAAACAGTTTCAACTCAAATGAAACAGAGAAGAATCCATGAGGAAATCAAACAGCATCCTATAATTTCTTTCATTGCTAATATTTTCTTTCAAGAGAGATGATACCCGCATCAAAATAGACTACTTCTCTCACCTGGCATCCACCCAGTACAGTCGATAAGCTTCGTAGTCGAGGGTGAGACCATTAGGCCAGCCACCGTTGGGAATATCACGGATACTATAAATCACACTTCGGGTACTGTTCTCTCCGCTCATGGAGCAACGCTCAATGCGAGGGTTCTCTCCATCCCAGTCGGTCCAGAACAAGAGGCTGCAACAGAACAGGACACCTTTAGGAATTCAACAAAACTGATAAAAAGGATATCAAGATTCCTTTGCCATAGTATACAACATTCCCAAACATTATCCTTTGCGGCAAAAATGCAGAAATTCTGACAATCTGATACCAACATTTTGGGAACATGAAAATGTAAGTCGTCTCTTTGTTTGGCAAACATTGCAAACACATTATTCTGCACATGTCTTTTTTACATTTAGTCAAGTTTTGACTAAATGTTTTAACATAGAGGGGGAATCGAGACGAGGGTCGTGGTGTATGTGTGTGTGTCTGTCTGTCTGTCTGTGCGTGTGTGTAGAGCGATTCAGACCAAACTACTGGACCGATCTTTATGAAATTTGACATGAGAGTTCCTGGGAATGATATCCCCGGACGTTTTTTTCATTTTTTCGATAAATACTTTTGATGACGTCATATCCGGCTTTTTTGATTGAAATTTTTGTAAAGCAATCTTCGACGAAGGCCGGACTTTGGTATTGCATTTCAGCTTGGTGGCTTAAAAATTAATTAATGACTTTGGTCATTGAAAATCTGAAAATTGTAATAAATTTTTTTTTTATATAAAACGATCCAAAGTTACGTTCATCTTATTCTACATCATTTCCTGATTCCAAAAACATATAAATATGTTATATTTGGATTAAAATCAAGCTCTGAAAATTAAAAATATAAAAATTATGATCAAAATTAAATTTCCGAAATCAATTTAAAAACAATTTCATCTTATTCCTTGTGGGTTCCTGATTCCAAAAACATATAGATATGATATGTTTGGATTAAAAACACGCTCAGAAAGTTAAACCGAAGAGAGGTACAGAAAAGCGTGCTATGCAGCACAGCGAAACCACTACCGCGCTGAACAGGCTCGTCAGTTTCACTCCGTTTTGCACAAGCGGCGGACTACGGTCATTGTGAAAAAATGCAGTGCGTTCAGTTTCATTCTGTGAGTTCCACAGCTTGACTAAATGTAGTAATTTCGCCTTACGCGACTTGTTTCTTTTTACATAACTGAGCCTTCAAGTACTTTCTTTTCGTTAAAAGAGAGAAGCTAGCAGCAGAAAGAGTTGCGCAACCCAAGTGTGTGCGTGTTTAGAGGTAATCAGGTACCTGCACTTCTGTCAGAATGACTGAGCTTTCTACAAGCCATGGTGATGACATGGGGGTTGGACATGGATACAACCATAAAGTTGTCTCATGTACGTCCCGGCCTGGATTTGAACCTGTGACCAGTCTACTGATACACCAATTCATCTACCAGACTCCCATCTGGTCTACTACTCTACTGATCACAAGTCTACTGATACACCAATTCATCTACCAGACTCCCATCAATGACTCGCACATTTTGTATTCTTTTAATTTTTGTATAACTCACCCAACTCTGGGGTCGAGGACAATGGCGCGGGGACTCTGCATGTTACCGGCCAGGAGGGTGGTGCGGTTGCTGCCGTTGAGCCTGGCCACCTCGATCTGGTCCAGGTTGCTCTCCACCCAGTAGATGTTGCCCCCCACCCAGTCCACCGCCAGCCCTTCCGTCGTCGCCAGGCCCACGTCGATGATACGCTGAATGTCCGTCACCGCTGAAAACACAAAAGAAGTGTGATTGTGCAAGGAGTTCCGCCTGTTTCAAACCCGGTTCGACTGGGACCATCTCCTTACTGAGAAATCACATTCAAGTTTGTTTTTTAATTTTCTCATTATTTGTATGTCTGTCCATTATAAAGATAATTGAATCATGTACTTGTGAATGCTTTGCTTTGTCAACAAAATAATGCTCCAATAATTAACCTTTCTTGGTTTAAATTTGTTTAAATTCTGGTTCATGACTATTACAATTACATGTGCGAAAAAACTGTATAAGAGGGATTCCAGTGAATAGCCAGGCAGGCAGAAATCAGAAAAAAACATTGTGTTCATGAACAGTAAAAAACAACAACACCCAAATTATGTTGAGAAGCAGGGCAAGCATTGTGTTGTGAAGCAGGGCAACCATTGTGTTGTGAAGCAGGGCAACCATTGTGTTGTGAAGCAGGGCAACCATTGTGTTGTGAAGCAGGGCAACCATTGTGTTGTGAAGCAGGGCAAGCATTGTGTTGTGAAGCAGGGCAACCATTGTGTTGTGAAGCAGGGCAACATTGTGTTGTGAAGCAGGGCAACCATTGTGTTGTGAAGCAGGGCAACCATTGTGTTGTGAAGCAGGGCAACCATTGTGTTGTGAAGCAGGGCAAGCATTGTGTTGTGAAGCAGGGCAACCATTGTGTTGTGAAGCAGGGCAACCATTGTGTTGTGAAGCAGGGCAACCATTGTGTTGTGAAGCAGGGCAAGCATTGTGTTGTGAAGCAGGGCAACCATTGTGTTGTGAAGCCAAACTTGAAAGAAGAGTCTTCATGTGGTATGAAGCCATTTAAGAGGATCAACGAGAGGTGAACATGACCATAGGTTTAAACTACAAAGGAAGTCGATCCATATATTGAAGGAAACGATATGTAAGCAGTTTTCTGATTTGTTCATGCTTCACAATGAAACACACAGACATACATGTACGCCAACAGACACAGAGGCAGAACAAATAAAACAATGAACAAGAAGAGCAAACGCTCGATCGAGTCACTTTCGCAGTTCTGAATATTATATGAGGCATCAGATGGACAGGAAGAAATTGCTATTCACAACACAATGAGTCACGTTCACATAAAATTTGAGCCCGGTCACTTTTATAGTTTCCGAGAAAAGCCCAACGTTAAGTTGTGTGTTGCCGAACAGAAAAGGCTAGTTATCTCCCTTGTTTTTCTGATAACGTTCGTAAAAGGCTACAGATGTAAATACTTTGATGTAAAGAATAATCCTACAAAGTTTCAATCACATCCGATGAACTTTGTCAAAGATATAAAATGTCTAATTTTTCCTTTGACGCTGACCTGTGACCTTGAAAAAGGTCAAAGGTCAACGAAACCATCGTTAAAGTGTAGAGGTCATTGGAGGTCACGACTAAACAAAATATGAGCCCGATCGCTTTGATAGTTTCCGAGAAAAGTCCAACGTTAAGGTGGTGTCTACGGACGGCCGGCCGGACGGCCGGCCGGATGGACGGACGGCCGGCCGGACAGACTAACACTGACCGATTACATAGAGTCACTTTTTCTCAAGTGACTCAAAAACACACACAAAAACTTACTGTTGGATATGATAGTGCCTCTGTAAATCTTGTCATCACCAACATCTGTCCAGAAGAGATATTTCTCCTCATACAGAAAGTCCAGGGCAATGGTGTTACGAAGACCAGACACCAACGACACAGTGCTCTTGTCTTGCATGCTTAGCTGTCGAATCTCATGACGGCGGGAAAAGATCACCATTGGTCGCTCTGAAAAGAAGAATGAAACTGATGCATGGTAGGTAGTGCATTTAAGTGCCAAGCAAAAACATGGGTGTGTGTCCCCAACTCTCCACACACATAAACACACACACACTGTGAGACACTCAGACAGACACACACAGACACACTCACACACACACACACAAGCAGTGACGCAAAAGCACAGTCTCCCTCTCTCTCTTTATCTTGCTTTTTTTCTATTGACACATGTGCACAGTAACATACACACACACTGACACAGATGAAAAAACTTTCTCTCTCACACACTCAGGCACACACACAAACACATACTCTCTCTCTTACTCCCTTTCCTCCTCACAGTGACAGACACACAGACAGACAGACTGACAGACTAACAGACAGACAGACTGACAGACTAACAGACTAGACAGACACACACAAAGCCTTACCAACGGCAACGCAGGTCCATTTGTCTGGAGCCAGTTCGTAGCCAGGAAAGCAGGAGCACATCTTGCCGGCAGTGGTGGCGTTGCACTTCTGACTGCATGCTCCCCACTGGCTGCAGATGTTGATGTCTGCAAGCACACAATAAACTGCATTTCACACCACCAGAGAGACAAGAAAATTGCGCACAGTCCCACTTTGTTAAACTGAATGAGTACTACCAACATGCATGAATGACAGCAGATCTGGTTACAACAAAACTCCCAAAGAAAACAGAGAATGAGAAAGGTAGACAGAGGTATAGAGGCAAAGACAGGTACAGAAAAGAGGACGAAGGGTTCTAAAAGAGGAGCTGCATGAAATAGGAGAAGAAAAAGCAAGTCAAATGAGTAACTGTTATTTTGCACTTTCCCTTCAGCAAGCTGGACTCCTTGAAAAATAACAATTTACAGTTCTCTCTCTCTCTCTCTCTCTCTCTCTCTCTCTCTCTCTCTCTCTCTCTCTCTCTCTCTCTCTCTCTCTCTCTCTCTCTCTCACATACACATGTACACAGCACATTCCCGCACGCAAAACACACAATCTTCCACCAGGACACCACAACATGGAGTGTGTTTCTTCACTTCCTGCCGTCAGATATAACTCACCGATACATGTTTTATTGTTGGTCATCAGCTTCCTGTTTTCATTGCAACTGCAGACGAAGCCATCAGGACCATTGTTACACTTGTCGCTGCAGTCATGGTTCAAACACAAGTTGTATGCTGCACACACAAAGAGGCAAGATTGAAATAAAATAATAAATGTATAATTACAAGACGATTACAAATACTTTACAAATTAGGTTAATATGTTCACGGGAAGGCTACAGTGGTAAACTCCGTGTCCAATAGAGCGTTCCTTTCACCTTAGCCTAAATTATAACTTTATCTCATAATTTACTAAACAACGTAACAGAGAAATGTCAAACTAGCTCTACATTCTTTGAGTTTGGTGCATTTTCAACAACAACAGGGTTTTTCTGTTTCGTTTTTTTGTGTGTGCTCTATATAAAGGATGCATACAGTCACCGTCTTTCTAACACTGCCCCTTGCACTCCGTCACCATCTTGGAGACATATGAATCTCAAACAAAATGACTACATTAGATACATCAGCAAACCAGCTATATCAAGCGTTAATGGTAGAATGCACAGCATCAACATTCTATCCCTGCTTCTTAAACATACAAGGAAAACAAAATGTTTTCATTCTGGCAATACCTGTAGAAAAGTAGTAATGTTAGCTAAGTCATCAACCATCTATTTACAAAAGAAAGTGAAAAATGGCAATACGTACAACAGAGGCGGCCCTCATCAGAGTGGTCGGGGCAGTCGGGGACATCATTGCACATCTTCTCTGGTGGCAGACAAATGCTGGAGTTTTTGCTCTTGCATCTGAAGTTTGGCAGCTCACATTCTTGATTAAATGCTGTGAAAGAAAAAATACATATCATTCTTACATAAAATAGCACAGACCACTTCTAAAAATGAACAATGTAACAGAAACCTAACACACACAGACACACATGATATAGCACAAACAAACAAACAAACAAACAAACAAACAAACAAAAACTGAAACAGATCCAGAATCAAATACAAATCTACAGCTTGAATATAACAGAAACCCAACACACACAGACACACATGATATAGCACAAACAAACAAACAATCAAAAACTGAAACAGACCCAGAACCAAATACAAATATACAGCTGGAATAATTCAGCATTTATAGTGCCCTTATTAATCAAGGACGAAGAAGATAGACAACATCAACAATAAGGAAGAAAAAAAGGTGGCGGGTGAGAAGGATAGGGAGAAAAAGGACAAGAAGAAAGTTGAAGAGGAGAAGAAAAGAAAGAACTCACAGCAATGCCTCTCATCAGACTGGTCAATACAGTCAGTGTCTCTGTCGCACTTCCAGATCCTGGGAATGCAGCGACTGCCATCCTCACACATGAACTCTGACCAGTGACACGGTGTGCCGTTCTTTTTCGTGGTGCCTGGAGCTGGCGTGAGGAAGAACACACACAGTTCTCTTGTATTTTTTTGACAGGAAATTATGAAGACTACAATGCAATCGTTTTTACTGAAATTACTAATACATTGGTGAGCGCAGCTGTGAGTTATACCTACTTATTAGTAGTGCTGATTTGACTGACAAAAACTCTTCAGCTGGGGCTTTGAAATTTACAGAAAATCGTAAATTTATATAAAATTCTCTTCTCACCATTGAGACCAACAGAAAGTGTTCTTACAGTGTCATCTCATGACAGGATCCACCCACACAAACCGGTACACAATTGGAATATCACAAATGAGCTGAAAATATACAAAATGTTTGCCTTCAAAGCCGGCGGTCTCGAGTTCGAGTCCCCTAATTGGTCAGACTTTTTGTTAAACATGTTTTCTCTTTTAACTTTTTGTTCTTGCCTAAAAATGTACCTCAAATGTACCAAAAATATACTGCCAACAAAATTCAATACTCTAGTCATCTAGAGGTCTCTGGCTTCTCCTATCTGCCATAACTAAAGAGATAGAACATACTTTGTCCTCTTTTGATCTCGTATCACCACACATACAAACAGATAGCAATCCAAAGTCTCACCGCTTGTTGTTGTATGACAGTCCTTTTCATCAGAGCCATCCACACAGTCATCTATCCCATCACAGACAGCCGCTTGAGGGATACAGGAGATGTTGGACAGGCACCTGAACTCGATCTGGCTGCAGGACACACCGCGATGGTTTACCACTGAAAAGTATGGCAGACAATAAGTTTACACATGCATCAACATGACGAGGGGAGAAAATGTCTTTTTTCCTGAAGGCACAGACAAATATAAAATCATAGTTCTCCGCTACTTTGATTGCTTCCCCGGGGGTATGTTGTTTCAAAAGTGGCCCAAACTATCAGAAATGTATGATGCCAATTAACACCACATTCCTCAACTACATTTATAAACTGTTAATCCATTGTACCTTGATCTGTACCCCTGAGAACCACCTCAGATGAAAGGACTTCGGAAGCAAGCAAAAATAACTATTAATTAACCATAAATAACTATTAAATTACTGTTTAAAAAAAAATCAAAACACCCAAATAAACAAACAAAATCTGAAAAATCAGAATTCTTATCATGAAAAATCTGACGTAGACCTGACAGTCACAACTGCAGATCTGATTCACAAAGGGAAATAAGCGGTCTAAATGCATCATGACATGTGTAACATGGATAACTCTCACTTACTCCATTGCACATGTCGTATGCATTTAGAGCGCTTAATTCCCTTTGTTTATCAGATCTCTGAACAGCGCTCTGCCACATTTGTTTAAGATAGTCACAGCTGCAGTACTTACAGCATCCTTGCTCATCAGATCCATCACTGCAGTCGTTCTTTCCATCACACACATAGATGTGTTGCAGGCACCTTGAGGAGTTCTTGCACTTGAACTCTGTGGCTGCATCACACCTTTGGTCGCACATGAACTGTTCCAGAAAACACAAGCAAGGCGTTTACTGACACACTCAGTCTTGTTTGAAACATTCAGTCTTGTTTGGTATAATTTGGTCATGTTATTTCTAGGGACATCACAGTGGGTGCTTTGATCTGATTTCATGTGAGCAGAATGATGCAAGTCCCCCCCCACCCCCACCCTTCAGATAAAACAAGGTCATTCTATGATAGTAGGCTTATGGTGATATGTGCAACAATGTCTCTGCCATTTTCTTCTCTAAGTCACATCTAGCTATGTTGTGTTTCAAGCAACATTCACATCCAAATCTGAGCACTTGCAAACCTCACACAGAGATAATGAAGAGAGAGAAACAGGTGGTAAGGCTGAACACAAGGCGCTTACAGTGCGTTATAAAAGAAAAAATTATGTCATGTAATACTGTCCAGGTCACATTCAATCAAGCAAGTTGTGGGGCCCTCCCACTGAAAGGACACCTTATTAGAAGGGACACCTTCTTTTCTCTCTTTGTCTATTATCTTTAGCCAGGTATTACCTGTTATAACAGGCAATCTGCAATGTAGGGACACTTTGGGCCGGTCAAAAGGGTGTCCTTTTATCGCAGGTACCACTGTACTCACTTTTCAAAAGTAAAAGCAGTTTACAGTTGTAAAATCTCACCTCATCCGACTTATCTTCACAGTCATACTCATGGTCACAGCGGTAGTCATTAGGCAAACACCGACCGTTGGTGGTGCACTTGAACTGATCCAGGCTACACTCTGCGTATGCTGAACACAGATCATCAAAACAGTGAGATTAAACTGAGAATGCTTCATAATCTACAATATCCAACATCACCTCTCACACAACTGCAGGGATGTTTGTACCATTAATTTTCTTCAGCAAATTTGCTGAAATGGCCATTGAAGTTTTAGCAATTTTCTGAAGTGTAAGGGAAAATATTGTTACAGTCCAAGAACCACCAAAAGTTGAAAAAGTCTTCCAAACTACATTGTTTCTGCTGCTTCTGTTAAATAGTTTAATGACTGCCCTAACTGCCACTAATACAAGATATTGGTATTAGACAGATATCAAGCTTAACTTCATTACCGTTGGGTGTAAGTCTTAACTTCATTACCGTTGGGTGTAAGTCTTAACTTCATTACCGTTGGGTGTAAGTCTTAACTTCATTACCGTTGGGTGTAAGTCTTAACTTCATTACCGTTGGGTGTAAGTCTTAACTTCATTACCGTTGGGTGTAAGTCTTAACTTCATTACCGTTGGGTGTAAGTCTTAACTTCATTACCGTTGGGTGTAAGTCTTAACTTCATTACCGTTGGGTGTAAGTCTTAACTTCATTACCGTTGGGTGTAAGTCTTAACTTCATTACCGTTGGGTGTAAGTCTTAACTCCATTACCGTTGGGTGTAAGTCTTAACTTCATTACCATTGGGTGTAAGTCTTAACTTCATTACCGTTGGGTGTAAGTCTTAACTTCATTACCGTTGGGTGTAAGTCTTAACTTCATTACCATTGGGTGTAAGTCTTAACTTCATTACCGTTGGGTGTAAGTCTTAACTTCATTACCGTTGGGTGTAAGTCTTAACTTCATTACCGTTGGGTGTAAGTCTTAACTTCATTACCGTTGGGTGTAAGTGAGTAAGTAGTGAGAAAGTAAGCGTGACACTTACTGCAGTTTGCAGACTTTCCTTCGTCAGACCCATCAGGACAGTCGCTCTCCCCGTCACAGCGCCACACGTTAGGGATACAGCGACTGGAGTTGGCACACTTGGTATGGTTGGCAGGGCATGTGTGATCTGGGCATAACAACACCACCATGTGTTATACCTTGGTGAAACAATTCTGCCTTCAGACCCACTATTGCTGGACTCCCACTCCTGTACGACGTCTTATTTTGTCATGTTTTCTTTCCCCCAAAGTCAGTGAAGTTGCATTCATGTAAATATCACCTCTCTCCTAGGAGCTATTTTGCTTTTGAAGGTACTGAAATACAGAGTCTGGCATATCATTACCAGTATTTCCGACAAAAAAAGGTAACAGGCCATCGGGGTATAAATGGTAAAGCTACCAAATGCCAACAGAATAAAACACATATTTAAATGCATGTTGATGCGAATGTGCACCTGTGTGCACAGTCGCATTTCAGTACATGTGTGTGGGTGTATGCAATGCTTCTCATATATCCTGTAGATGTTGCCATGTTTAAACATGGAGGTCTGTAAATTCAACTCAAAATATCAGTAAAACATTATGATTTTGTGGAAAACACACATGCACTCATCGATGCGCCCTCACACCCATCAATATACTCACTCCTGCAGTTTTCTTCACTCTCGTCACTGCCATGAAGGCAGTCATTCTCCCCGTCACACACAAACTGCAGGAAGATGCAGCCACCATTGGTACCCTCACATTTGTGCATACCCTCTCCGCATGTCTTGTTTGCTGTTCAAAGAATTTAAAGTGCTGTGTTCTGGTTACTGTTTCAAGTAAATCACAGAATTCATGACATATGATTCTTCAAAAGCTAGGCTTGGACGTTTATAAGGGTGGAAGCATTTCAAGAGAGAACACAAATGGAGGTTGGCTACTAGAAGGGTGAAGTCTTCTGTGATCAGGGAAATGTTACATAATCCTATCTTCTTTCCTGTGCATGGGGTATCTTTATGATTAAGATACAAACTTGTAAATCCTTGTAAAAAAAACCAAATTCCAAAACAAATCACGAACAGGTGACTTTCTGACATGGGACACAGTTGCAGCGGAGATCCCCCAAAGCACAATCAGAGTTAGAACAGAACAGTGTTAGTTCCCTGAATGAAGGATGACGTCGTCACACAATAAGACAAAAACAACATGAAACAGTACTTCACTAGTTTGAAGAAATGAGTGCACAAAACAAATCACTAACCTTAAGCCGTCTCATGACACAGTTACAGAGAAAATCATTAAAAATGGGAGAGAAAATATCCAATACTCAAGTTTGAAAAAAGAAAGCTAGAAGTTTGGAAGACTGCTATAGAACGAATACCCACTCTTATCAAGGCAAATTTCCACAGCTTCATCGGAGCCATCAGCACAGGTGGGGAGTCCGTTGCAGGTCTGTGCATTGGGAATGCAGGTACCATCACTCACACAGGTGAAATAGCCTGCAGGGCAGTGTAGTGCTTCCACAGCACCTGGCCAAAGTTTGAAAAGAAGGTCAAGGACTAAACTCTACTGACTCAGCAAGTTGTTTACAACTGTGATGTCTTATCCACAGCACATAACAAATAATCTTTTGTCTGACAGTGTTGTTACAAAAAAGCTCTATTTGAGGCAAGAACAGAATCAACAAACAATACTAGTCTTTAAACCAAAATATATTATCAACATTAAAATCATCGAAGAGAACATAATCACGTTTACTCGGCACAAAAATTATATCAAAGCCACATTCCCTTAGAGCAAATAATTTCTTAAACAGGTACCCGCACCCAGGAGGCCTGCATCTGTCAGGGATCGCATGAACTGGACATGTCCAATATTTTACCAACAAATATCTTCAAATACCAAAAATTACTTTGCCAACCAGTCACATACAAGGTTGTCGTCACCAAGACTGAGACTGGTCTCAAAAACCGGGAAATCTTTAGATGATGCAGTTGTTTTTTATTTCAAACCCTCGAAGTATTCTCCCTTAGCGGCTACACACAGTTTAAGTCGTTGGACCCAGTCAAGAAATGACCGTTTGAAGTCGTTTTTTGGCACCTGGTTCAGACACTGGAAAACAGCCGATCCGAGGGCTGATCGACTGTCAAATCGACGCCCAGCCAATTGTCTTTTCAGATGAGGAAACAAAAAAAAGTCACAGGGTGCAAGATCAGGAGAGTAGGGAGGATGTGGCAAAGTTTCAAAGTTTTCTTCCTCCAGGTACTCTTTCACCACCTTGGATTTGTGAGCAGGTGCGTTATCATGAAGTAATTTGATCCCTTTCAATCCTGTAGTTGGTCTGGCTCTCTTGTAGTAACGAACGATGCCAGCAAGAACTTTTTCCTTGTAGTACACCCCAGTGATGCTTCTGCCTTTTTCGCGTGGTTTTTGAAAAATGACGCCCTTTGTGTTATAAAATATTGTGTATAAAACCTTCTTGCCGGAGCGACATTTTCGCACGATCCGAGGGGCATTGGCACCTTTTTTTATCCATGCTTTGTTTTGAGCTTTTCTTTTTGGCTCAAAGAAGTACACCCAAGTTTCGTCTCCAGTCATGATCTCATCCAAGCGTTTTTGATCACATCCGTCGTATATCTTGAGTAGCCGTTGGGCAAACGTAACCCTACACCTCTTGTTCTCTTCAGTGAGGAAATGTGGTACCCATCGCGCGCACACCTTTGTGTATCCAAGTTTGTGTTTTAAAATTCTCAAGACAGACGACAACGAAATGTCCAGTGTTTCGGCGATAAAATGACTGCTCACTCGGGGATCTTCATCAACTAACCGTTGCACATGGGACACCATTTTATTGTCGGTTACAGGTGGTTTCTTCACTTTTCCCCTTGCATCTTCCACAGACGTTTTCCCTGTTGAGAAATGCTTTGCCCACCGAAAAACTGTCGCGCGAGATGGTGCTGTGCCTGGGCTTACAGTTCTCAGCTCTTCAAGTATGTCACCGGCCGTTTTACCAAGTGCCGTTCTTATTTTGATGTAGGATCGAAAATCCTTCTCTGAAAATGTGCTTTTTGCCGCCATTTTTTAGGCCAGTGTCTCTCGCTTACATGACTAAATACACTGTATCTTTACGAAAACACAACGGATCACAAAGAAATTATGCACAATAATACGTCATGTACCAATCTTGATAATGACGTCATTTGTTATAAATGTCGTCATTTGATTCTGTGCAAAAAAGACCAGTCTCAGTCTTGATGACGACAACCTTGTAGAACTGACAAATAGAACCTACTAATATTTGATCTGCTAGAATGTATTTTCTAACAAATGAAACAATCAGAGAGCCAGGATTCATACAGTGGAACCTGATTTTAAGACCTTGAAGAATCAGAAAAAAATCAGGTCTTACAAATGAGGGAGACTTACAGAGGTTTTAAGCAGAGAATCTGAAAAGGTAAGGTCTTAAATGTGGAGAAGTCTTAAATTGGGGAGGGGAGGGGGTTTTAATGTGGGGAGGGGGGAGAGAGGGAGGTGGGGTCACTGTACTTTGAAAGATATACTGATTTCAAAATGGATAGTGGTCATTAACCTTTGGGGCCCTAAACTCATATTCTGTTTTAGGAAGAATGTTGTCCAAATAGCTTTGCAGCATTCTCACCTGAGCAGGTATGGCTGTCAGTGCTGAGCATTCTGTTCATAGCACAGACGCAGGTAGCTGTTCCAGGGCCATTGGGTATGCACATGTCATCACACTTGTTGTTCTTACTGGAGCATGGGTGAGTCTCTGTCAGCAAACAAACATCTCCTATAAATGGCAAGGCGCAAGTGAGTATGTAAGTGTAAAGTTCACTGTGAGACAATTGCTTGGATGCTCAACAAATCTGCGCATGTGTCCTAGTCATACTTAAACATGTCAACCTGATGCAAGACTAGATTAAAGTAAGCTTTAGAAAAGGCTAAAATACCCACAACAATTATAATCAATAAACAGAAAGAAAAAGCGAAGACAAAGTGTAAATACAAAGGACGCAAAAAAATCACAACACTTTTGGACACTGGCATGAAGCTGTGAAGAAAGCACCACATGGGCAATGATTCAGGTCACTTAAACAAGACAAAATGTTAACAGCAAGCAATAACTCACCATCAAGTGGAACTTGCTCTGACGTTACTTTCACCAGGTCAAAGAGAGGCTTGCTGTCTCTGCGTAAGGTGATGACATTCGCCGACTTGTTGTTCCAGCTTCGTATCTCCCCCTTGATAGCCTCTGTCCAGTAAATGGTACCATTGTGGTAGACTATACCGTAGGGGTGGGACAAGTGGTCATGACTCACTTCAACCTGCAACACAGTTAGTGATAAGGTGAAAAAGCCACATTCACACATTCACAAGATTCCTTTGGGAGTCGCTTTCCTTTACTCAAGGCTAATATTTTCCACAATAATCTCTGTATCATCACATAATTCTGTTAGTGAATTTTTTCTCTCGATTGTCTGCATATTTATAGATGCCATTTTTGTTTTGACAACTTCTGCTTGTTTTCAAAAAGGCGTTTCATAAATACTCATGGCCCTACTCTTGCCTACTCTAAAAAAATAGGCTAAAGCCGGAGATTGTCCCCCAAAAACTTACACACATTATGAGGTTAAACATTTGACAAAGTTTACTCACCCTGTGGTCAGAACCGTTGAGGGCCATGCTCTGAATGCGGTCATAGTAGGCCTCAGTCCAGTACAGGCGCTGATTTTCCACATCCAAGTGCAGGCTGTTAGGCCACTGTACCTGAGTGTCTGTCGTTAGTACCTTTCTGTCCGAGCCGTCCATTAAAGCGCTTTCGATCTTCGCTTTTTTGGATGATGGCTGCATTACCCAGTCAGTCCAGTACATTCGCCTAAAACAATTGAGAAAAAAAAGGAGAAAAAAAGAGATCATATTAGCATTAACTAAAACAAAATAACATATTATTCACACCTGCCAAAAAGGGTGAGAGTGGAGGAATGGGGTGGAGTGGTCTGTTTGTGTGATAAGGGGGGTGGGGGTTGAAATCTGTTATTCCATACTGAGGTTAAAGGCACAGTAAGCCTCCCGTAAACCATCACAGATACTGTCAGGCTTTTACAAACAGTACAAACACCCTTCCATTTGAACGCTCACCGGGCGGGGATGTAGCTCAGTCGGTAGCGCGCTGGATTTGTATCCAGTTGGCCGCTGTCAGCGTGAGTTCGTCCCCACGTTCGGCGAGAGATTTATTTCTCAGAGTCAACTTTGTGTGCAGACTCTCCTCGGTGTCCGAACACCCCCGTGTGTACACGCAAGCACAAGACCAAGTGCGTACGAAAAAGATCCTGTAATCCATGTCAGAGTTCGGTGGGTTATAGAAACACGAAAATACCCAGCATGCTTCCTCCGAAAACGGCGTATGGCTGCCTAAATGGCGGGGTAAAAAACGGTCATACACGTAAAATTCCACTCGTGCAAAAAAACACGAGTGTACATGGGAGTTTCAGCCCACGAACGCAGAAGAAGAAGAAGAACGCTCACCAAAGGGGAACATCCCAGGTGCCCTACGTAAAGAGCGAGCAATTTTTAAAGAATTAATTTTGCAGATTGTCTCGGACACTTTTTGGACCCATCCTGAACTCAAGTCAAAAATGAGTTACTTCCCTTCGGGTCTCATTCTATCGATGTAAACTGGAGTTAGCCGTGGATCGATGATTATCAGAATGTTTTTGGACCGTGGTGCGTTTTTGCGCTAGACCTAACTTTTAAAATCTAAATAATAAATTGACAGCTTGTTACACAAAAATTCTTTAATCATAAAAGAATTCTTTTTTCATCAAGACAAGATCAGTACAATTCAAAGTTGTGAAAGTTTGAAAAAAGAAAAGCCCGGAAGCAGGGTCACGCAAGGGTCATAGCAGACGACGGTTTATGCATATCGCCAGTTCCTCTCAACAGTCAAAAGCCATCGCTAGAGTTCTTGTGAACCACAGCCGTTTGTTTCGTGCATAAAAACGTGCTATTGCAGATAAGCTCACATCGAGTCGCATTCAAATTACTAACTGACGACTACATTGTGAAAAAGGGAAACTGGATCACACGGGTTCACGATGGCTCAGGGGTAAGATAAACCACGCAAAAATAAATTCTTTGAAAATTGTTCGCTCTTTACGGAGGGCACCTAGGATATTCTCAATCGGTGAGTGTTTAAATGTAAGGGTGTTTGTACTGTGTGTAAAAGCCTGACCGTATCTGTGATGGTTTATGGGAGGCTTACTGTACCTTTAAGGTAAGAGAATATAACATTTAAAAGGTTCTTCAAAAGGGCCAATCATTCAGTAAGATCCTTAAAACTGCTGGGTTTTTAGACATAAAACAACTGAAGACACAAAATCAGCTGATGCTGTGTTCCAAGTACTGAAAACTAATGTTGCTATCTATATATGAGCGGTTCAGTTTAGAATAATTGCTGCGCTCTCCTTTTCTCCAGTTTTTCAGAAAATGTCATGCTCTTTCCCTAGTCCTGCACTACAGATTTTGTCTGAAATACTTAAACAGAGCTCTCTTTAAGTCCTTCACAATACTGCCAACAAAGTCTCTTGTGAAATTATGACACATATCCACGAATATTACCCAAAAAAGTATGAAAAACACTGTACTTGTCGAACATGAAAATGAAACTGTCAATACTGACCCTCGCAGGGGATCCAGCGCGATAGATTTGGGGTACGTCACGTTGTCACAAATGACCTTCCGAGCGAGACTGAGGTTGGCTAGGCTGGCCACAAAGATGCAGTTGAAAGCATTGTCTGTCCAGTACAGGTTTTGACCCACCCAGTCCACTGCAAGGCCCTCACTTGTTGGGGCTCTGCTGCCTGTAGATAGAGAAGATAGAAACGCTGGTCAGAGAATTTGACAGTAAAAGGAAACCTTAAAGGCGGAAAGAAAACAAAACAAGACAAGAGAAAACAACACACACATGCATGCATGCGCACACAGACACAATTCTCTGGCTGCATACACATATACACACAGACATACATACACATGCACACACACGCATGCAGGCAGGCACGCACACACACACACACAGACATGAACACATGGAATAGAAAAATATTGTCCAATCTGATAAATCGATGCATACAAAAGAAGGCCAGCTCATATGAAAGAGCAACGGTCATACACGTAAAATTCCACTTGTTCAAAAACACGAGTGTACATGGGAGTTTCAGCCCACGAACGCAGAAGAAGAAGATTTGAAAGAGGCATAGATTTTATTTGTTTTTCCTGTTTTGAACTGTTGTTGTTCCTTTTCAAAATACAAAAAGAAAAACAAAAACATGCAGCTAAATAAAACAAAAGAAAACAAAATTCCGGTGATGAAAGAATTTGAGAAGTACCTCCAGGATGTAGGATGGTGGTTTTGCCAGTAGCATCACTGTAGTGTCCTATCTGTCGGGTGTTGACATCAGAGTAGTAGACGTCGTTATTACGAGGGTCAACAGCCAGTGCCACAGGGCGCACCAGGTTGATGATGGGCTCGTGCACATCTCCTACATCTGTGTCCATGGCAACACTACGGATCATCCCTTGCTGCGCGTTGGCGTAGAGAAGATAGGAAGGAACGCTGATGGCTGCAAAGAAAGAATACAACCGTCAGCAACCTGGAGGTGTACTGCATTTCACGTTTGTGTTTAGATGTGTAGGGTTTCAGACAGTATCTTCAAAACATGACTTTGGTTGAGTAAGATGGTCTGGCTTGAGAATTTATCAAAGCATGCTGTGTGCTTTGGGAAAAATATGTCTCCACAAAATGTACATGTGCATGCCCACACACACACACAGACACACACACACACACACACACACACACACACACACACTCACATGCCCACACACACACACAGACACACACACACTCACATGACCACACACACACACAGACACACACACACTCACATGCACACACACACACACACACACACACACTCACATGCACACACACACACACACACACACACACTCACATGCACACACACACACACACACTCACATGCACACACACACACACACACACACTCACATGCACACACACACACACACACACACTCACATGCACACACACACACAGACACACACACACTCACATGCCCACACACAGACACACACACACTCACATGCACACACACACACAGACACACACACACTCACATGCACACACACAGACACACACACACTCACATGCACACACACACACACTCACATGCACACACACAGACACACACACATGCACACACACACCAAGACACACACACACACAGACACACACACACTCACATGCACACACACAGACACACACACACTCACATGCACACACACACAGACACACACACACACACAGACACACACACACTCACATGCACACACACAGACACACACACACTCACATGCACACAAACATAAAAATGCTTACACGCCCACACACAAAATGACACACACATAGACTCTCTATCGCTCTCAGTTTCACTCTCTTTCTCTCTCTCTCTCTGTATGCAGGCTTCAACTGCCAAATACTTACGCTGACACTCGGTTTTGTTAACCAGCTTAAAGCCAGTCCTGCAGACACACTTGGCCACAGCCCCACCATTTCCAGGTACCGGGATGCAGAAATGACTGCAATTTTTCACACCACAAATGTCGCCTGGCACTAGAAAACACAAAACAAACAAAGATTAGTTTTGTTGTGATTCACTTTTGCAAATACATGTATCCTCATTTAGATCAGCTTTCAAATTAAATCACTTGGCTGTGCTTTGTTGTTCCCAGTCTTGAGAACAAATTTAAAGCACCTTTATAAAACAAAATAAAGAACCAAATTTCCTTGCTTTGAGGTGCTTTTCTGAAGATTTAACTACCGATACTCACATTAAAGAAAATTCACTCTTTTCACGTTTAGTCAAGTTTTGCCCGTATTTGTTAGCAAGCCAGAAACCTTGGTCACGATCAAATTGGTCATTTGACCATAGCAACCAGCCAATTTATGCAAAAGAATCCCCTAATTGTGCTGTATTTATTGAAATACCAGTCGAACAAGACGAGCAAGAATAACACTCTTAGCACTGACCAGTCCATGATTCATTCTACAGTATTTTCAGACGTACACCAGTAATTCAGGTAATGCTATTGTGCTTACATCTGGGCTGTCGCACTTGATGGAAGACCTGGATGACACTGGGGTTGCCGACAGTACCAGAGACCAGTGTAGGGGGCTGAACGTGGTCATAGCGGTGGAGCTTGATGATGCTGTGGTTGTGGTGGTTGATGACGTAAAGGCTGTTTTCCAGCATGCTCATACTGAACACATTCAGCACCTGCAGCACAGAATAGAAAATACTTTACTGTCCAGTGTTCTCAAAGAATGTCTCTTCATGTTGTAATTAACACAAAAACGTATACAAACGAAACATGTTAACTACCACCTTCTTGCTACTGTAAAACGGAACAGCTCATGCCAGGACCCCTCAATGAGAGGAAAACCCACCAGTAAATGCCACCAGTCTTGCACTTCTTTTAGGTATGATCGAGTAAAGCAAATTTCCAGTGATTTCTGATCTGACTGGCTAAGGAGACACAGGTTGGCCGAACATGTAAATATCTCATTCGCCATGTCAGTAATCTCTTTACAAAGTGGCGCTAAACAGTACTCTTCGTACAGCTGTTCATTATCAGAACTCACATTCAGCCCATGTACGATGGTGACACGATGGTTTCCGTCATAGTCAATGCGCTCAATGAAATCTAGGAAAGAGTCGCCCCAGTAGAGGTGCTGTCGGACAAAGTCCAGCGTGATTCCATGAGGATGCACGATCTTCTTGCTCACAAGGTCTGCCTTCCGGTTCTGACCATCAAGGTCAGCGCGACCTATCCTTGAACTTGTAGACCAGTCCGTGTAGAACATGTATCTGAAAGCACAGAGAAAAGAGGATTAAATTGAGCATACTTCATGCGAAAAAAGTGTCAATCCCAAAGACAGAATTTGTGAGCTGAATGGTTTTAAATTTCAGCTTCTGCTGAAAAATCTCAATTAATGACTCAGCACAAATACACATTTAAAAAAGATATGTGCTCTGTACAATTACATGGCATTAATCAAAATATGCTGCAGCAAAAGAAAGCTAAAAGGAAAACACAACAAAAAACATTGGATGTGTTTGGGTTTTTTTAGTTGTTCAGTCAAAGGCATGTAGGAAGCAGTGCCAATGCGCCTGCCCACGCGCACACACACACACACACCCAACCACCCACAAGACATACACAGAACTCACCCTTTAGTGGGATCAAGGGCTAGGCTTTTGGGCCTGGAAATGCCAGTGTTAATGAGCGCCATGCAGTATTTGCCATCATCTGTGCACACAAAGATCTGTTCCCTGACCTCATCAGCAAAATACCAGTTCCCTGACACCCAGTCCTTGGCTACCTGCTTGATGACTGCAACAACATCAAAATATACACTTCAAAAAAAGTTAAGGAATAGTCAAGAAAATGTATACAATCTTTAAACATTTATTAAACACCAAAGTTCCAATAATTTGCCTTTTTTAGTAATCACAAAAGGACTGTAAGTGTTGCTCTAGAAACATTTCGGCAGACAAATTTAGTTGTGCCATGCTACACACATAGAGAAGATGCTTTTCGGGGGAAAAGGGGTAGGTTTTCAAAGTAAATGTACTTTGATTATGCCAGGGCAAAAACGAGTGATGCATGTCACGTAAAATGTGTCTCAACCTCACGTGTCTTTTTCACAACAAGCATGTTTGGCTAAGTTCATGGACCAATTTCTTCTTCTTCTTCTTTTCGATCGCCGATCACACTTGGAGTCCAGATCTTGAGATATAATTAGTGGTCCTCTGCAGCGCAGCCACTGGCCCGTACAGCTTGTTGTGCAGGGACTCCGGCAATGGCCAGATTTTCTCTCTCAGCACCTGGTGGTTCCTGCAGTCTCGTAGGATGTGGGCCGTGTCCTGCTCTGGACCAATTTAATTAAAAGATGTCCTTTCATCAGAAGGGCCTCACATCACCTAGCCCTACTTCAGGACCTGCTGTGTAAGACTTCCTTCCTTCTTTTTGCTTTTGAGAGGGGGGGGGGGAGTCTCAAAAGGTGATTCTACTGTCCCATTATACAACGCCACATCTCACTACAGTCACAATGATGTACTCACAGTCAAGACTGAACTGCATAGAGATGTTCCACATCTTGCTGTTGTCTGTGGCATCAGCACAGGTCAGGGGTGCACTGTACGACGCCTGAAAGCACCAACATTGGCACATCACAAACACAAGCTCAGACACAACCATGGGAAGAGCTAGTGGACAAACAGAAAAATGGATCTATGGAGAGCTGATGAGTTTACAAAGAGAGATCTGGGAGAACTGATATATTATTACTATCTTGCTTTTAAAGTGCTTTGCGGCTATTACAATTTGTCCTTTCTTGCACTTAAGTGGCACAATACTACTGGAGGTTCAGAAAGACAGACTGAAAGATGGAAAGGAAGCACAAAGAGAGAAAAATAGTACATTACTACCACTACACACCCCAGTCCATCCCCTCGAGCGACACACACACACACAAGCGCACACACGCACACACACAAACTAACATACACACACCTTTCACCAAAATTTCATGATATGACACGAAGGGAAGTCAGGCCATTAAACCAACAACCTTAACTAATCTAACTAACCCAGCAAATAGAGTTGTTGGCGTAGTCGAAAACCAGACTGGAGATCATTTTTGTGCTGAACTTGATCTCACCGACAGGGGTCAGCTTGTCTCCGGCCTTGTTCAACACCCGGATGAGTGTTTGATTGGCCAGAATGAGTTTTGGGGATGGTAGAGCTGAAATTAAGCAAAAAGAAGAGCACGTAAGTATTCCGCCATGAGCAAAAGGAAATATTCATCGGGTTACAAGCACAGGCATCTGTAATAAAACATCATTTGTGCCAACAGCTTCGCCCTTTCAGTAGATGTGTGAGTGTGCTGAGAGAGAGAGAGAGAGAGAGAGAGAGAGAGAGAGAGAGAGAGAGAGAGAGAGAGAGAGAGAGAGAGAGAGAGAGAGAGAGAGAGAGAGAGAGAGAGAGAGAGAGAGAGAGAGAGAGAGAGAGAGAGAGGGGGGGCAACAAAACCCCAAATAGCTTCAAAGAATGACCAAAGAAATAAGCTGGCCAAAACCAACACATATATACTCTTTGTAAACAATTTGCCCACTGTCATTCATTTTATTGCTCAACTTAGACTTCATCAGAATGACATACGCCTTTTGGTTTGAATTTTGCGATGACAACGAAAAGACAAGCAAATACCAAACCTGTGATTCACTTACTTGAGTTAACATAACACCTGGACTTGGACACTTTCCCGCTTTCATTTGTGTGAGTGTAGCCATCTCGACAGGTACAGTTATACCCTGGGCCATCATCCGTGCAATC
The DNA here is from genome assembly GCF_037325665.1 of Littorina saxatilis. Classification (NCBI taxonomy): domain Eukaryota; kingdom Metazoa; phylum Mollusca; class Gastropoda; order Littorinimorpha; family Littorinidae; genus Littorina; species Littorina saxatilis. The sequence goes on from NC_090246.1 coordinate 46,376,861, forward strand.
TTGGTCGCAGTAAGCATCATACATGCATTCATTGATGTCTGTAAACATTAACTATGAGTTAGAAACAGGATAGTAGATAAAAAAACGTACATGCGAGAAATCATCAACATATAGTGTAATATAATTTCAAAAACCTGCATGCAATATCTTAGGACATGGGTGAAAGCTATGAAAATCAAATTGACTGAAAATTTTTTGAGGCAGGGGTCCAGGGGCCGCCCAGGCCCTGGCGGGGTACGGGGCAGGGCCCCGTTAGGGGGTCCAGGGGGGCAACGCCCCCCGGACGAAAACGAATTTTTGCATTATACATTGTGATTTTGTGGCCTTTCCTGGCAAAAAAATACACTTTTTGTCACTATCATGCAGGTCAAAAAAATACCTTCAGATTCTAATGATATGGTAAAAAGGGTAAACAAAATCAAAACAATTCACAGAAGTAATCATTTATCTTTTGTATCTTTTCACACTTGCATCTTCCAACACAACGACACAATGGATAACAATTAACATTGACAACAGCCAATTACTAAATGAAATAAAAACTGAACAATGAAATAAAAGTTCGAAATATTTAATTATAAGAAGCAAACATTGCCAGACAGGCATTGAAATAAATGATGAAACAGAATGTCACACATGCAAACAGCATGATGTAGCACTGCACAAAGTAGCAACTAAGCAGTAGCATCTCTTATAGTGCAAAGTTCTCAAGGAAAAGCACTTGAGTTTCAAGCACCAAACTTATCACACACAGTTTTAGTTTCATGAACTCCAACCAGTCCCATCGCCATTTGTTGGCTAGACCAGCATCAATAAGATCTGTCCATGCGTTTTCCGTCAAAACCGGTATCTTTGTCGCAGAAATCGTGTCACCACTTCATAATGCCTGCCAAAACGCGAGAACTTTTTTTTTTATCGTGATGCAGAGCGAATCCGAAAGCGAAGAAACCTCACCTACGGGGTTTACCGCATAGCAGTTCAAAAACGCGTTCCGCTTAAAAATTTTTTAAAAAAAAAAAAAAAAAAAAAAAAAAAAGTTTTTAATTTTTTTTTTTTTTTAATAAAAATTGCGGATTGACGGAATTTCCGTCAGACTTATTTTCAGATTGACGGATTTCAGTCAATTGACGGGCTACTTTCACCCATGTTAGGATGACTGTGACAGCCAACTTTCAGATGTTCACTTTCTTAAAAGGACTTGCAAGAATGGATCGACCAATCACCTATTCTTCCATAGACTGATACAGATTTGTCACACACACAAAAAAGAAAAAAAAGGAAAACAAGTCGCGTAAGGCGAAAATACAACATTTAGTCAAGCTGTCGAACTCACAGAATGAAACTGAACGCACTGCAATTTTTCACAATGACCATATACTCGTAGCATCGTCAGTCCACCGCTCGTGGCAAAGGCAGTGAAATTGACAAGAAGAGCGGGGTCGTAGTTGCGCTGAGAAGGATAGCACGCTTTTCTGTACCTCTCTTCGTTTTAACTTTCTGAGCGTGTTTTTAATCCAAACATATCATATCTATATGTTTTTGGAATCAGGAACCGACAAGGAATAAGACGAAAGTGTTTTTAAATTGATTTCAAAAATTTAATTTTGATCATAATTTTTATATTTTTAATTTTCAGAGCTTGTTTTTAATCCAAATATAACATATTTATATGTTTTTGGAATCAGGAAATGATGAAGAATAAGATGAACGTAAATTTGGATCGTTTTATAAAAACTTTTTGTTTTTAACAATTTTCTGATTTTTAATGACCAAAGTCATCAATTAATTTTTAAGCCACCAAGCTGAAATGCAATACCGAAGTCCGGCCTTTGTCGAAGATTGCTTGGCCAAAATTTCAATCAATTTGATTGAAAAATGAGGGTGTGACAGTGCCGCCTCAACTTTTACAAAAAGCCGGATATGACGTCATCAAAGACATTTATCGAAAAAATGAAAAAAACGTCCGGGGATATCATTCCCAGGAACTCTCATGTAAAATTTCATAAAGATCGGTCCTTCTTCTTCTTCATTCATGGGCTTAGGCACCCACGTTCACTCATGTTTTTAGCACGAGTGGATTTTTACGTGTATGACCGTTTTTTTACCCCCGCCATTTAGGCGGCCATACGCCGCTTTCGGAGGAAGCATGCTGGGTGTTTTCGTGTTTCTATAACCCACCGAACAATGATATAGATTACAGGATCTTTTCCGTGCGCACTTGGTCTCGTGCTTGCGTGTACACACGAAGGGGGTTAAGTCACAAGCAGGTCTGCACATAAGTTGACCTGGGAGATCGGAAAAATCTCCACTCTTAACCCACCAGGCGGCAGCGACCGGGATTCGAACTCACGACCTCCCGATTAGGAGGCCGACGTCTTACCACCACGCCACTGCGCCCGTCTAAAGATCGGTTCAGTAGTTTAGTCTGAATCGCTCTACACACACACACACACATACACCACGACCCTCGTCTCGATTCCCCCTCTATGTTAAAACATTTAGTCAAAACTTGACTAAATGTAAAAAGAAGAAGAAAGAAATCACTGAGGACATCAGAAGTCCGGCTTCTGGAAAAAGGAGGAAGAGATCATCTATCTACCATTGAGCAATGTGACCAGAAACAGCTTCTGTACCATTTCTTCTCCACATACCGACACATTCGGAGCGAGTCTTGTTGTAGACCTTGTCCTTCTCACAGTAACACTGGGGTCCCTGCATAGTCTCTTTGCACCTCTTGCATGGCGCAGTCTCAGCGTTATTCTGGCAGGCCCTATTCACTGCAAACGAAAAAATGAAAATGCTTAGAAAAAGCATCATGTGTTTGCATGGTAACATGCCCGAAAACCACTGTGGACACACACACACACATCCCATACCAATGCACTTGTACGCACACATACACTCAGCAACACCTGCAGATACATGTACCTTTATGACCTTTGTGCAAAAGGATATATCAGTTTTCCGTGGTGTACAATAGACTTAAAAATTAAAAAATTATCCCATATAACCCTTATCCTCAACACACACACACACACACACACACACACACGTGCACACACATGCACTCACGTTAATGTACACAGCCTGTATGGCAAATCAGTCGAGGAGGCTGCTGCAGATAGTGCTAGAGCTGATGCTGTGGTCTGTGATACACTAACTCACCCTGGTATACACAACTTTACCCAACCATTCTTTTTATCGCCCCAACATCACCCACACCCACTCTGCCAAAAATGAGGTAGCAGCAGCAGGTATCAAACACAAAGCATTGTCTTGCATGAAACTCACAGCAATGGCCTCCCTCATCCGCCCCGTCAGCGGGGCAGTCCACAAGTCCATCACAAAGACTGGTAAAGTTGATACAGTCATATGTGCCAGGGCAGCGGTACATGTTGGGCAGACACTGGAACTGGTCCACCTGGTCACCTGCAATGTTGCCACGGAGACAAGTCAGATCAACCGTTCCTCTGTAAGGTGCTGGGCAAGCTGAGGCATGCCATTTAATGCATTTGAAGCGCTAGTAATTTTAGTCACAATGACACTGAAGGGGTTTACACATTCCCATGGTTGTTACACACACACACACACACACACAAACATAAACATGAGGTTTTACTTTGTTGCTACAGTACAAAGTAGCTTGATGATGTCAATGCAAAAGTTCAATGGACCATGAATGATCTTTCAAACAAATAAAGACTGTAACTACATGTATGTTATTTAAAATGTTTGACAATGGTAACTAAAACAAGTTCACTTTTATGTTGATTCTTGCTTTTTTTTGTTGCTTGTCTAATGTTCTAAACTGATCTAATTCCTCTGGAACATAAAAAAAGATATTAAAACAAGCTATGTTTACTCTTACACCCAGTTCAGTTCATTACCTCTACACTGAAAAAGAATAAATGTTGCAGAGAATTAACAATGCACAAACAGAATTTGAGTCTGAGACTGACCCGTACATGAAGTGGCAATACCTGAAGCTGCAGGCACAAACACATGTGCATGGGAGATCATTCACTTTGGATGTTCATGACAAAAATGGTTAAACAAATTTATTTAAAATAAAAAAAAGAAGGAATGGGGGCTTCAAACCATAAGACACCAAAAACATACTCCCCTAAGCCTGATCAAAATCTGACCCGCATTTGAATTCTACGTGAAGAACAAGACCACCATGTGATCCAGATCTAGTCTTCAAATTAAAGCGGCAGACCTTGAACCATCTGAACAGATTTTTCGTAAGATCCACCAGCACCCAAGTTTGCTCTGACAAGACCAGTGTTATCTACACAATGACCATGCTTTCCTGCACTCTTCTCACTGACCATGCAGGTCATCATGTATTTTGTTTCAAAGCAAGACTTGGCACTAAAAAAGTAGTACACCATGTATAGTCTGGGGCTGACTGACTGTTGAAAAGTTAGGTCACAGCTTTTAACACTTTCAGATTTAAAAAAAAAAATTGTAAGCGTACTTGACACATTAACATGAAGACTCTCAAAACACTTCAAACTGCTGTATCTGAAAAAATTCTGAGTTCATGTGGAGAGTATCTTTGAATACTTTAAAAAAAAAACATGTTGAACTGAGACTCATTTTATTTAAAAACCATAAGCTGTTCAAATCATGGTGTCTTCTGAATAAAAGTAGTCCCTTATCTCTTATCAGATAAACCTGAGCCCAAGCAGTCAATTGCAATCACATTGTATAACTACAAGGGTAAGCCCCCCCCCCCCCCCCCCCCCCCCTGAAGAAAAAAAAATCCCAGGCATTTGTTGATATTCAATTAGTGAGTCTGGACATAAAGGAAAAAAAACGGTTTTAATTTTGTTAATCTGAAAAACTCAAGATGAATCCAAACAAAAATAAAAACAAACAAACTCATCAATTTTTTTTCAAGTGTTATGTGCAAAGTTTTGGGCTGACATTAATTTGTGAGTCACACAAAATTAACATAGGAGTTAAAACTGTTAAATTTGTCAACAAATACATGTAGTTCCCCCCCCCCCCCACCCCCCTTTTTAGAAATTAATAAAATACAAAAACTAAGGGAGAAAAGGATGACGTAAACAGTCAGCATTCTCACAAGACGATAAAGATGTTCCCATATATCTCATTTAAGATGACAATGAATTCAGGTTGAACAATATTTCAAGATCTCCTGAATCGATGAATCAGGATATTAACAGATTGTGTACTGTACTTGGAATATTTAAAAGCTCAATACATTGTACCACTTCATTCTCAATATATACATTTTTTTTAAACAAAAAAACATCCAGGCTAAGGTTATAAGACACTGAAGGGGCATTCCAGTTACCAAAATAATAGAAAACAAAAGTGGAATGAGTTAAATGAAAAAGAGATGAACATGAACTGATTACATTTGAATGATGTGAGTATAATCTTTCACAACCAGGAAAATGAAAACCATTCAAACTGAGTCTTCAACAACAGTTTCATCTTCTCTTACTGTAGTGTAAGAAACAAATATAAGCAAGTTAAAAAAAAATTTTTTTTAAAAAGTTCTACTGAATTAAACTGCGCCAGTGACCCACATTCTTCAGTTGTTGAAAAAAACACAACCTTTTAGAACAAAACTGAAAAACAAAAAAGCGTGTCAGGACTGTGTGGTCATGTGACTAGACCAGCATGCCACTCTGAAGTTACGGGGTTCGCATGCCACCAACTGACAGGGAATGAAAATCACATTCCAAATGACCAACCTTCCGGCAGCACATTGGTAATGGTATTGTAGAGTGCTGGTGGTAGTAATGGTAGACCTGTGTGGAGACACCAACAGCACTTACGTACAAGACGTTCACGCTCACAAACACACTGTCACTGAAACGTAAAACTAACCAGGCTGTCTCTAACTCTCTGTTTCTACCTAAAGCCAATGACACATCAAAATAAAGGCAGAGATGACACAACAAGTATATATACTGTCACAGACTAAGGGAACCAAAGTTAACTGAAACAAACTTAAAATATGTTTCTGACCTTATTGTTACAGATAACACTTTCCTCCACATGCGCATGAAGCTTGCAATTCAAATCTTAAATCCATAACTCAAAGAATCAAATATGTAGGTATATCTATTTACGCTAGAACACTTTTGCAAAAGACACACATTTTGCAGAAGACACAAATTTTGCAAAAGACACAAATTTTGCAAAAGACACATTTTGCAGAAGACACAAGTGACGAAATACAACAATAATGTTCAGACAATATCTAAAGCAGTGACAAATAACCATACTTATCATGGAATGTTCTCTCTTTTCTTTTCTGTTAGCATATTTTATCAATAACAATTTAACCAGGGAATGGTGAGCGGAAGGGAAGGAGGAGGGTGGGCGAAGCAAAGGAGCCAAGGAAACTTTAAACTGAATTAATTCTGTCCACCTTGGGGATACCAACAAGCAAAGGGAAGGACCCTTGGTCAAAGTAGGCTGAAAAATTAAGCCATAAAAAAGTGGCAGCTGCCAAGCTTTAAGCCATAACTCACATTCTAGATCAAGACTTTGTTACTACATGTATCGTACATTCATATCAGTTCTCCTGTCTACTGAAACATCCAACACAACATTTAACATTCAGGTCACCAGCTCATACTCCATGCCACAGACAACACTGTCATCTGAACGTTGTAAAAAATACTGGAAGATAGGCAGTATAATTGTTTGTTTTCCTTTGTCAAAAACTTCACACATACATGCATTTCAAGTTTATTCTGTATCCTCTGGTAAAGATGATAATGTGATGATAATCCCAAGCCAATCCTTTAGTCAGAATGTGAGTTGTTAAGGCAGTAAAAAAAGGGTCTCCAAATGGAAAAGGATAAACGCGCGTAACTATGTATCGCAAAATAATCTTAAAGATGCAGAAAACCAGATCAGAAAAAAGATGGTGGTGGGAAGAAGTCAAGAAGAACAAAGTAAATGAAATGGGGAAGAGAAAGAGAAATAGCGAGAAAGGGGGAGAAGAGAATTAAGAAAGGACATGCAGTGTATATAAAAAAGAAAGAAAATTTGATGTGTAACGTACATCAACTTCGACCAAAGTGTTCAACGGTTCAAGAAAAATTAAATGAAACGGAACTCTTGGAGAATGAAATATGTTACAACTACGGTGAAGTGCACACCTCCAGAGGACAAGTACCCCCTGGAGGCAAGACTCTGCTCGTGCACTGTGTACCGAATAAAAAAGGAAGAAAGGACAAAGCGGCTGTGTGTGTAAAACAAGATCGAGACTCCAAATATCTACAGCACAGACAATTTTTGTTGGGACTGAGTCGACCCGTATCAGAAAAAATTGTGACCAAGCAGCAGGGACCCAGTTAAGAAAAAGACAAAAAAGTTATTCAACTACACTGACCATTAGAAAAACCAGTTTCAATTCCACATACAAAGAAAAGACAAAATCCTGCCTGAAGCTGAAAAAGAGACAGTAGGATTTGTATGGGGAGGGAGTGAAAGAAACCTAGGACATTATCACTACACACTGAAAGCAGGAACCCAGAGATGACAATATTAACAGTCAAGCTAAACTGGGTGAATGTAAATAACCACTCTTACCTTTGCCTGATGAGAAAATGAAACACAAACTCCTAGTTATTTTGCAATCCAATGAAAAAATGCAACAACAACAAATCTCATACTGCAATATGTTCATGTAATGATAATATGGATGCTTAACAATTTTCAACATGCCTGAATGCAGTACAAGCTTAGTGTTCATTTCTTGGCACAAATGCAACAAAACTATTTAATATTTAAGCAAGGTGTTAGTACTCTTTTTAACATATGTGAAAACCAGCATTTCATTCAAAACATTTCATGACATGCACCAGCATTCCATACATGTCACATTGTGTCTGTACACATGCAAACATATGTACCACTAATACTAGCACTGTGACCCCAAAATGAACAGAATTGAAAATAACAATGAGGAGATGAAAAAGCTCTGAAAGTGAAACAGTGTTTGGCATGAAACAAGTCCTCATGAACTGACACGAAAGACAACTATCTATGTGTTGTTTTCGTTTTGGACTAGTGCCAAGGGTTGACATGGTAGCAGAGGGAAAAAAGTCAAAAGAGTGCCAGTGATACTATTGCAACCAAAATTAACCCCCTGCAGTAGGGGAAAACTACTTTGTTGTGACCATTTGGGACAAGGTATCCTTTTTGAAAACAACACAGTACAAACAAAAACATATTCAACACATATTTCACTTAACACTTTACTGTTACTTCTTATCAGAGCAACATTGAATAAAGAACAAGTAAGCTTGCTCCTGGTCAAGATGAGCTAAAATGTTGCAATGTATTTCATCCTTGCATGTTTACAATTTCACATACAGCTTACCAAGTGGTAAATACTTTCTATGTCAAATTGAAACTAATTCACACATACAAGAAAGGCAAACCAATCTATAATACTGACATTTGAGAAAAACTCTCCAGGCTTCTACTTGAGAATATCCCCTTGAAACTAATAATGATATTACTATTAGCCACCCCCTCAGTATGATATTTTAGTATTTTACTATACACAGCCAAAACCACACCTTACACAAGTTTATGAAAAGCGTCAGGGCTCAAGCTAAGATGAGCAGCAGCAGTTGAAACAGTCACCTACTGTATATATTCACGTAAAACTCTACTCATAATGCGCTTCTAAAAGGCAGATCTACCGGTAAGCTGGATGAAGAAAAGAATGTTGTTGATAAAACACTTTACACCTATCTGCACTGCTTTCTATCCCTAATAAACCTCAGCTAACCCTTCCTCTCCAAGCCCTTGATTCCCAAGTCCTGAGTCCCTCGATCTTCCCTTTACAAAGCTTTGGTAATGTTTACACTGCAGTACAAGTAAAGCATTAACTGAACTGAATATTGCTGATCACATTTTATTGGTGTAAACAACCCCTAAAATATTCACACACAATAAAAGCAATTACACTAATCAAGGACGAAGTAAAACTCTGTATTTTTTTACACAGACCTATCTCAGGGCAGAATTAATTAAGTGGCAATGGATTAAAACAAACACACTCTGCCATCAAACCTAGCGCCACCCTTCCCTGTCGGCGAATAAACCATATGAAAGATTGACTGACAACAACTAATTGTAAGTATGTATGCGAGTTATCTCGATGTAATGTCAGGACCTGGTCAGTTGACACATCAAAACAGGGAATTAAACTGTTTTAGGGATTAACACAGCTTGGTGCAGTCAAGGACATCAAAACACGGAATTAAACTGTTTTAGGGATTAACACAGATTGGTACCGTCAAGGACATCAAAACAGGGAATTAAACTGTTTTAGGGATTAACACAGCTTGGTGCAGTCAAGGACATCAAAACACGGAATTAAACTGTTTTAGGGATTAACACAGATTGGTACCGTCAAGGACAGCAAAACTGCATCTCAGGAGCAAGACGGGAGGGTGAGAAGTGAAGAAAAGAAAGTCTATCTGTCATTGTAAATTTTCCTTCTTTCTATGAGGGAAGATTTGCCCCCTTCTGCTCCCCCCCCCCCCCCTCTTAAAATTGAAACTATTTGTTCTTGTTTCATTGGCTTTGTTGTCCCAGTTGTATGCATCAAGTCTGTTGGAGAGCACAAGAACCCACATACAGGTGCGTGTACCTTTTCTCTGCAAGCCTGGTGAAGGCAAGGAATCGCCCTGCCCCCCCCCCCCCCCTCCCTCCCCCCCAATAATCTGCATACCCCCCCACCTTTTTAACTGACAGACTAAGGCATAGGCATATTTGAATAAGAATTGCCTAGCAGAGAACTGCCTAGCAGAGAAAAGACTGTGTGTGCCCCTCAGTCCAATTTGTGCAAAATTATGTGTATCTGACAGGGACTTGCATGTCTGCTACGTGCCAGTGTATTCTGCGTCGTACTGTGTTCATTAAAACTCCACACAGACATCTCTCTCAAATCATAGTAAGTATAATCACTCTCCTATTCAAATGGCACAATATCTAACCATGTGACAAAGCTTGCTTGTCAACAAACACCCAAGTTAACCAGAATAACAGCCTAAAACAACTGACACTCGTTCTTTCACAAATCCCAGCTTGATTCAGACCCTTCCACAAAAAGGAAAGCAGTGCCATGTCATAATAACTTTCTGTTAACCTGACCCAACAGCACCGGGACACCTGGTGAAGTCACCCCCACCCCTTTGAAGACCCTAGTTTTCCAGATTCCATGACCTACTGTTCTGCAAAACTACACTTCCTTCTAACCTTCACCAAAACTCTCTCATTCTACATTGTATTAATTGCTTTGTTCAGCTATGCGGGCAGTACAAAATACTGGTTGAAAAAGAGTGTCCTCAAACTAGAGAAAAGCAGCAGCTGTGGCGTTACGGTGGCTCAGTGGGCAATGTGCTGTGGACAGCGTGACTGGCAAACACAATGTACGGCGGTGAGATGAAAAACACTGCAGTCCGGTTAAAGCGGCGTGAGACGGGCATTTCTGAGGTATTTGGATAGAGATTGTGCTGCACAGGCGTTAGGAACATAAAATACTAGCAAAAATCGATTTACTGCAGAAAATATTGCCTTCAAGCAATTACAAAATTGTTGCAGTAGCAATATTTTTCATGACAAGCCTTTCAGGAAAGACTTTTATTTTTTTTATTTTTATTTTTTTATTTTTTACAGATGTTACTCACAGACTGAACAAGGCGGACGACTGGATGTGTTCTTGTTAGAAAGTTGTGTCCATTATACGTTTGGTCAAATGCTCTATTATTTCATTTAGTCTAATGTTCCGAAGGCCTGTGTGGAATAAATCAAGGCATGAGTGACAGACTTTAGCATGTAAGACTGAAGATCCCCAACTACTTATACGTGAGTTAACACAGAGACCTCTCCGTAAGAATTACAGATTTTTTTCTTCACTCTTTGATCGGTATTTCTGTATACATAACCCCCATCACCTAGAAATTAAAATTAACATCCAAACACCATCAAAGCCAAAAACAGTAAACACGAAAACAGAAATGAAAAGCTGACAAATCACAGAAGCAAAACCAATTAATTTGATGAAAACGAATGATCTGAATTATTTAAGACGAATGACTGAAACGAATGACACACATAGCAAGGCACAGCGGCGGCAAGAGGCAGCAGCAATAGACAAAAGCGACATACAAACCTCTAAGGTGGTAGCCCTTTTTACGTGTTCGGCCTGAGGCAAGAAGAACGAAGGACAAAGAGACAGAAGAGAAAGAGGGATGCCATTAGTAGGAAAACACCAGTCTTTCGTGTGTCACAGACTGACATTCGGACTCTTTGCACAAATCAGCATGGCCTTTTTGAAACTCCACACCCCAAAATAACACGTTGCAAAAACACAAGCATGCTCATCTGAGCTTAAAATCTGACATAAAAATGAAGTCTGCTGATATTTCTAGTGTTTTTTTCCCACTTTCATTTTCGATGAAAAATATCACTGTTTGACCCCAAAAGCAGTTAACCAATAGCTTTTCTTTATGCTGCACTTGAAAGCCTTTTTTGTGTGTGACAAACATTCGTGAATCATATTACGATGTTAAATTTGGCTCATGCCTTTTGTGAGTGTCCGAAAAGAGGACGTTCCCGTGTCGTAATGTCAGCCTCTGACACACACACAAATATAAATATCTCACGATACAACTAAGACACATTGCCTTGCACAATGCCATATTCACGAGTCCAAGGACAAGTCACGATCTCGATATGCCCAAAAAACAGCCAAGCAAATTGTCCCTCCACACACCAGGACCGCATCACAGTATGCATGGTATTTTTTTGAAAATGCAGTACCTGTATATTTTCCTGACAGACACAGAAGAACGTTACAATTTTCTGACAGATTTAGGCGGTAACCAGGGCCGCATTAAAATAACTTGGTTTTGAAAGTGCTCTTTGTTTACACATCATCTGACATTCAAAGAAGAACGTATGTCAGAAACAGTACATGTACATTATTTACCCTACCCTTTGTCATAATTATCAGCATCATAAATTATAGACAGTTATCGTATTTTGCAGCCAGTGGACCGTGTAATTTTGCGACAAAACATGATAGAAGCAGCTCATGTTCAGTCAGAGAGGACATCTCATTTTTCCCCAAAGCAATCATTTTCAGTTCCTTCTTTTATCACTTTTTCCTTCTGACACTCTCTTTCGTATTTACTTTCCTAAATGTAGAGAATTGGTATCATATGTTTCATACCTGAAGGCTACAATTTCCAAGTTCACACTTTCACCTACCAGAACTGGTTGATACAAGGCTATTATATTCTCTCATGCGGTTAAAGTTTAAGGTTTAGCTATGAACAGTTTTCCTGTGATGAAAAGGAAAAGATTTGTTTGGTACACGTAGATTTTTCTTTTGAGGTCGAGGTATGTCAAACTTGTCAGAAACAAGGTGCACAGGATTCTCAAAATCTATTAGATCTAACCACAACAACTCAGGAGAACTCGCATGCTGTTAAATTCAGACTTCAAAACTGACCATTCGAGATAGGCAACTACAGGAACATGACTCACTCCACTATTAATAATGTAGAAATAACCTACATGTATTCTAATCGGGAATTCCCACCCGCATTTTGAACTAATTCAGATTTTTTTTATAATATTCAAGATCTTAATATACTAATGTACATTGTTTTTTTAATGCTAATTTTGAAAGCCTAAAGGGAAACCCGGATGTTTACAATAATGACAAGTTTTCTGACTTTATCAAGATTGAAAACAGACCAGGGAGTTTCTGTAGGTACACTGATCAAGCTCTTCTCATAGCTTACAAATGAAGTGTCTTGTCTTCTTGTTCTTTGTGTGATCACTGATGTTCTCCATCAGCCTTCCACTTACTTTGTGTACAGTCACTTTTAGTCTCAATTCTTCACCTCTTTAACTTCTATGTCTCCTACGAGATTTCGTCTATATTTCACGTGAAAAGTTGGACAGTGTCTCCCTTCCCCGAACTTTAGTCATGCTGCAATATTCCAGAATTCACGAAGACGCACTTTAAGGAGCACAATACTGTAAAGCTGCGAGAAGCTTGAAGCTGCTGAACTTTCTAGAAAGTAGGGATTATGGTCAGTTACAATACACAAGAGAGAGAACTGGGGCGATAACATGGCAGTAAAACCTAACGGAGAAGGAGAAGGCGAGGGATACGGGAGCGTCTTAGGTGGAATCTATTCTAGCCGGATACATCAGGTGTACTTGGGTACAGGCGTAGAGAACTATTATTATTTGTACAATCCAAAAGAGCACAAAAGAGATGCACATTTAAACATCTGTTTGGTGCTTCATAGGATCTTGTCTCGATTCCTAAACAGGCATGGAGTAGCATAACCATGTAGGCAGGAAAAGGAAGGGGGGGGGGGGGGCGGCGGTGAGAGGGGGGGGGGGGGGGGCGGCGGGTGAGGGAGGGCGGTGGGTGAGGGGGGGGGGGGGGGGAAGAGGGGGGATGGAGGGGCGGGGAAGCAGTAAGTGCTCCCCTCTAAAACAACTTTGAGTTTTTAAGTAACCATTAGTTTTAACTACTCAGGATTGTTGTATCGACGTGTGAATAAACTTATCCTATGTTATGCTAACATCTATTACAGGCGATACAAAAAAAGAACAAAAGTTATTTCAAAGTAACAAGGGGACAGAAGGCTAGTTCTTTGTAATCATTACAAGTGGCCATATTTTGCTTTAATACCAGACGTTCACCACATACAAATATGAAAAATACATCAAATCCGTCCCCCGCACGATTCACTTCCAAAAATACATCACAAAACTTGTTAATTATGCCCCCTTGCCATTGGTGGAGAACACGTTGCCACTTTAGCCTCCCATCACCACAGTGTAACATGAAACACATACCCAACCAACATGTTAATCAACCCCCTTTTTTCCACATGGATCAGGGTCAAGGACAAACTATCACAATTACTACAAAATGTCTTAGGAAAATAAAGGGGTAGAAGGGGGAGGATTTTGGAATGCAACAGATTTTGTATAAACCTTAACAGATCAGAAACCGTAAGCATGCAAGCAAAGACTGAAGGGAAAACTTACAAATCTGTGGGTCCTCATCTGCCCCGTCATCGCAGTCTTTCTGGCCGTCGCACTGCCAGCCCAGAGCGATGCACCGTGACGTGCCCACCGGGCACTGGAACTGCGTGTCCGGGCATCGGCTGGGGTTCTCTGCACAAGACAAAGTGAATGAAACATGCTTAGTTTTCTCTTCGTGGGTCTGACGTTTCACAAACTTCTGCAAATGTATTCTACGGCTGGATGACTTGAAGAGTTAAAGACACCTAACTTCCTTCCCGTGTACATTCCAGCAGACTGTCGAAGCTGCTTTTACCTAAGAGACCGACTGTATATTGTGCTGTTGTACTTGTCAGACTTGATTGTACCAAGTCCTTCACATGTTGTAATGCGCTTAGAGCCAAATATTTTTGTTTTTTGTAAGGGATAGGCGCAATATAAATACACTTTATTATTATTATATTATTATTATCTATTCAAATTTGTGTTATGGATGAAAGCAACAACAAAAAAAACAACAACAAAAAAAATCAACAGCCTGGCTAATTCGTGTGCTGAGTGGGATTTTTGTTGATGCCTGAATCGATTTCAACAATTGACATAGGTGTTAGTTTCACAATAATTTCGGACAGAAAATGCCACTCTGCACCGAGAGCAGGTAGGTGGCAGATGTTTGGTATGTGTCCAAGTGGAAGGATGCTCATTTCATGTGAAAACCTGGAGTGATCTGCGGTGATCAACAAGATGGTGTTCACGGGAAGGTAGGCGCCTTTAAGATAACTTTCGTTTCTTAATGCAATGCTGCATTACCCCTTCGTTTCTTGTTGCAATGCTGCAATGACCCTTCGTTCTTGTTGCAATGCTGCAATGACACTTCATTTCTTGTTGCAATACTGCATCACCCCTTTGGATTTTATTGCAACGCTGCATTACCCCTTTGGTTCTTTAAGGAAGGCTGCATTACCCCTTTGGTTCTTATTGGAAGGCTGCATTACCCCTTTGGTTCTCATTGGAAGGCTGCATTGCCCCTTTGGTTCTTATTGCAACCCTGCATTACCCCTTCGGTTCTTATTGGAAGGCTGCATTACCCCTTCGTTTCTTATTCAAGTTATTGCAACCCTGCATTACACCTTTGGTTCTAATTGGAAGTGTCACGATTAGGTGACATGGATCAAGAAAGTGTCACGCTGTGGGGTGCCTTCTCTTGGTCAATTGCGATAGAAAGCGCCTGTGCTTTCTGTCAACGGTTGTGGGTTTTGCTGACAGCGCAAAACGAACACGGGTATTTTGTGTTGCACGGATTTCACGTGGGTGATTTCTGCTGTCGAGGCAGAATTGTCGATAACTGAACTGGGGTATGTGACAGGGTTAGTCACGTGATCTCGTCAAGGTTGTCTGTCTGAGACATGTTAACTGGACACTCAGCGCTGGGGAGAACGGTCGGTGTCTTATATTTCCTGCTAGTTTGATGGACTTCATCGCTTTGAGTTCTGCATTGATATTCAACACGCCGCTCTGCATATGTACAGGAGGGCTTCAGGAAACTTCAGTTTGAGACCACTTTCTCTCCGTTCACATGCGGTCTGACGTAACGGGTCGTCAATTTCTCTTCGCTGTGCGGGGAGGAAATTTCACCGCATAAAGGACTCAGCAAGAGGGCGAATGGGATATCGCTGTTGACAAACAGGTGCCATTCAAAGGAGGAAGCGGTTTTCGCTTCAATGAGAGTGCTACCTACATAGGCTTTTGAGGTAATAAATCATTATTTAACGCTGTTGACGAGTCTGTGTTTGTGGAATGAAATACTCTCTGTTGTTCTTTCCAGGTTAGCGCATAATTTGCTCTTTGTGACGCTAAAATACTAATCTGTATATGGTTTTTGCAGATATGGAGAGAAGGAAGGAAAATAGCTGATTTGTTGTTGTAAAAGTCCGTTTGTGCAGGCCCACGTGCTCGATGAAATATGTCAGGGTGACATGTTTAAAGGTGGGGTGTGAGGGGTAGCATGACATGTCTAGTGCACCGAGGCTTTTTGTTGCAGCCTTTCTTCATTGCTACCTACAACTGTTGATGGCTGTTTTTGCTGCCTATCCGCGGGACGCTGTTATCTGCGGACGCTGTAACCGGATCGTGTGATGTAACCAGCTAACCGGCTAACCAGCGACTGAGTGAGGCGCCTGATGTCTCCACTGTTCCCTGCTTCGTCGCCACGCCAACCAGCACTTCATTCGACGGAGCAGTTGTGGAGACTATGAACTAATTACGGGCTGCCCACTCAGTGGCACAACAAAGCTAAGTGCACCATGTCTTATGCACCCTTATTACCACCTAGTCATCTGTGATATTTATGATTATACTCGAGTGGTGACAGCGTGAGGTTTGTGACACCTACATAAATTAGCACTTTTGGCAGATCAGCTATATATTTCTTAACTTTACACGGGATCAGCGCGTTACTATAATTTTCTACACTTAACTGGCATTTGTTGTCAGTGACCTCTTGGTATTTTACGTTTTGAACGTAAAAGAACATATTTTGAGTGAAGTCTCGAGGGAGGTGGCGAGTTATTACATAAACAGGCGTCTGAAACTTATACTTTTGTTGATTCTATTTAATTGTATGACTGCGAGAGTGGATCGTGGTGTGGTTAGTTAGTTAGAAGTAACTAACCGTTTCATAATCACCTTATGTGATATAGTGAAACGTGACAGGAAGGCTGCATTACCCCTTCGGTTCTTATTGGAAGGCTGCATTACCCCTTCGTTTCTTATTGCAACGCTGCATTACACCTTCTTAGCCTCTGTGACGTGATACTTTTATGTCAATTCATATGCCCGAGAAAGCCCAACCCCCTTCCCCCTTGCCCCCCCCCCGATTGTTCCCCCGTATTCCACATGACAGGTTACATGTTTTTAGGATTCGAGTTCTGGATTCCATTCTCTCAGAAAAGCCCTCGCTTACGACTCTGCCCCCAGATTCAAAATCATGTTTGACAGGATGCATGATACACGGGTTGTAGCTGTAATCACAAGAAAGTCCCTTCTGCATCAGAATATTTGCTGACTTTTGAAATTGCTAACACGAGGAAATTTCTTCAAAATTGTGTATGACAGATAAAGCCTTCCCTTGTCACCCATGCAATCAGTAACTAAAGGGGGAATTTACGTCCTCACAGAAACTATTTCTATTAGGGACAAGAGGGACAAGAGTTGGTGATACGCTAAACGGCAATCAGTGCTGCACAAGAGAGCCTTTATTCTCTCTCTCTCTCTCTCTCTCTCTCTCTCTCTCTCTCTCTCTCTCTCTCTCTCTCTCTCTCTCTCTCTCTCTCTCTCTCTCTCTCTTTCTCTCTCTGTGTGTGTGTGTGTGGAATAAAACAAGTGAAAACGTTCTTTGACCTTAATACTTGTAATGTAGAGAGCTCCTCTGATGAAAATGTGTACTCTCAGTAAGGTGGACACCTGTATTTCCTCAATCTGATGAACTTGACGAAGTAAACCAATGACGAGAGGATAACTGCATTGCAGACATATTTTGGCTTGTCCTTTCACCACCAGCACCACTGTACATTTGTACTACGAAGTTTTATTTCCAGATGAATACATGTTTAGCATTCTCGCATATTCTTTTTTTTAAGTTGCATTCCTTTACAATATTGACTTGTCTTTTTAGAATACTAGAAGGGAATGGGGTGAGGGGCGGTCAAAGAAGGGAGTGGTTGTTTGAGCATGGCAAGTCTAGGATAAAAGAAGGGAGACAGCGTAATGAACATACCACAGCCAATCTCATCGTCCCCGTCAGGACAGTCGTTATCTCCGTCGCAGACCCAGTTCTTGGGGATGCAGTGCATGCCATCTTGTGTGAACGCTGTCTTGCAGGAGAACGTGTCCTGAGAGCATTTTTCTGAAACACACACAAATAAGAACCTGCTGTGAAAGTTTATACAATTTTGTTATATATTATTTTTCTGACAAGGCAAGCCCTTGTGCTGTATATTCTATACTAAGGCTAACTTAGTCTTGTATTTCAAACAACGCCCGACAAACAACAGGGCAACGTATCCCTATTGAAAACTGCACGTGAAGAAAAGAGACAAACACGTCATAGAGTGTTAGATGGACTGACAAACAAAACTTTGTATTTGAATTGTACACAATCTAACAGAAAAACATAATTAAATCTGCTTCATTTTTTTTAAAGTACACATTACCACTGTATACATTTGCCTATACTTTGTCTGTGTTGGCTTCAGGACGCAAAAAACAAGGGTTGGCGAAATTCCTAGTTTCGGAAAAATATATTCTGATAGGGAAGAAAGAAATTCATAGCTTCTCAGTGACAGCTTGAGGTAAAAACGAACAATGCATAACTGTTATACCTTGTAGACTTAGCTCCCCTCAACAGACAGAGGGGGTCACTGTGTTGCAACAAGTTGGACAGTGTCTTCCGCTTTGTTCACACACATTGAATGTGTTCAGTATGCACACTAATTTTCCACAGTCCCAACATAATGGCCCAGATTTACAAACCATAACAAAGTGCAGAGTTCTGATGGGACAAAGGTGGGGTCCGTAGCAATACCCCCCCCCCCCCCCACACACACACACACAAACATTCGCCCCCTCCCCCTTCCACTGTTGTTGTTGTCCAAAGAAGCAGGTGCTGTCTGAGCTTAGATTTGACCACTGTATCATATGATTCCATTTTGTGCTTGACTGACGATACAGACAAAACATTTCACTGTTGATATGGTAGCGCAGTGAAACGTAATCTTGATGCGCTCTTAAGCTCGCTGAAGGAAATTCTTATGGATCATTTCAGATTTTATGCGCTGCGCCAAAGGTACATGGCGCGTTTGTTAACCAACCCTGGCAAAGTGTGAGATTATCTCCAAATATTGGGCGCCATAATTTTTTGACGCGGCCACTAAAATCAATGTTCAGCTAAGAGTCCCAACCCCCCCCCCCCCCCCCCCCCCCCCTGCACAAGTAACAGTTTTTTTCATCAGCCCGGGAAAGGCTGGGATGAGCTGGGTTGAGATGGGGTGGGGGTTGTGTCGAGTGTGGCGTGGATAAGGACTGCGATGTGTTTCAAAGGTATCAGCTAACTTCATGGACGAACAAGGTTAATTTAACAGACAACATGTTTATGCAAAGCGGTGTGTTTGTTTTTAGGAAAATAAAATGAAAATGAGAACACGAAATGGCAGGTGTTTGAAAGTGAAGCAAGACAAAGAGCAGTGACATGAACCACAGGGGTTATCTTAGTTACGACACCTGCTACACGGAATCTGTGCCACTGCTGCCTACAATCAGAACCAGAATCAGTAGCCTGGAGTTATCATTGCAGGTGTAATAACGATTGAGACACTCCCTCCATACAATAACACTGATCAAAACCAGTGGACCAGGTGGAAATCAGTGCCGGAGTTGAACAGCTGCGAACTTGTTTGATTTTCAGTGGAAACAATAGCTCGTCAAAACCGGTCTGGTAACACAGTACTCATAATGAGATAATGAGATTGAAGTTGTGGGGCCTTAATCGCAACATAATGTTATCGAACACCACTGAGACAAAAGTCTCCCGTAACCAATCGGCTGTCAGTTGATTTGGCAAGAAAAGACCGGAGGAACTTGAACTGAAGTACTTGTTCGTGTGAATGGATGGCACCGATCTAAGAAAACGTGTAATGCTGCTGCCCACTGTAACGTTTTAAGTCAGATGAACGAGAGCATTAATATTTTGTTGTAGTCTTTTAGTTTCATTATTACTTTTGTAGCAAGGAGGTTTTGACTGTTTTAATTTGTGAACGGATGCTGATCTGCGCGGAGGGTGGGTGGTGTGTGTGTGTGTGAGAGAGAGAGAGAGAGAGAGAGAGAGAGAGAGAGAGAGAGAGAGAGAGAGAGAGACAGAGATTGAACGAACGGCAGAGAACCACTTTTTAAATGCTGGCAATTACAAGCTCAGAGCAATGTTAGCCCAGTCGTTATCAGCAGGCATGACGATGGTGTCCATACTCCACGCTCGTCAGCCCTCTTTATTTGTGGACCTTTCACGGGTGCAATAAATGTAATGTTTAGTGTGTAAACTCAAGGCTTTTCCACTGTTGACAATGGCGGGCTGAAGGCAACATGCCACCTCATATAAAAACATCTGGACCCATCTTTCCCATGCGCAACAACTCTCGCACGCGGCTCCCAATTCCATCTAATCAGTGTTTGCCTTCGGAATTTGTCTTCGCCAAGAACATTTGCGTTTCGGATTGATTTATTATTAATATGAAAAAGGGAAATAACCACTGTGAGAATGTGCCATTCTCCACTCGCGGCTGTGGGCCAATGAAATCCTGGAGCTCAAATATTAAGACTCGTTTACGCGCACTTCTTTTAGTCATCAAGTCAGCAAGTCATATTTCTTTCTTTCTTAATGTGATTTTGAGTTCAAAGTTATGCAGGCAACTTACACACAGACAAATTCCAAATTGAGCCTAACAAGTTGCCCAACATCGAGCTTACCGCTCGATGAACTCTCTCTCTGTCTCTCTCCCTCTCTCTCTCCCCCCCCCCCCCCTAATATCGAATACAACAGACCAGCAGTTCGATTTGAATGAATATCACGTGCAAGACACTCAGGTGCAGTGAACCCCACAGATGAAACTTCTCGCTGTGACATTCTTTCGTAGCTGCAAACAAGACAATGACAAGATATGCCAGTGGTCAAGATTGACCATGGCCTGTCACAGATGATGGAGGGGGAAACCAAACACGACCTGCCCCGCAAGGACACGAACCCGACAGGGCAGACAAAGGTGTGAACTTCTTAACCCTGTCCTGACACCTCCCCCCCCCCCCTTTTTTTTTTACCCACCTCCCTCCTGAATGGATTCTCACTCTCACTCACGCAGGCAGGCAAGCAGGCAGGCAGACACACACACACACACACACACACTGCGTGTTGTTTCTATCTTACTTGATTTCATTCGTAACCTTCTTGTTGGCTGAGCAAATGCGTGTTCTGTAAGTATGTACACATAGTTACACGCAACTTCACAATTATGCATAATTATATAGTTGACATGAGGAAACTCTCTCTCTCCCTCTTCTCTCTCTTTCTCTCTTCCCTTTTTAAATGGTGAGTTTCTACTAAAATCGACATGCCGCTTTTTTGTAGAATGCGAATTGCTTGGGCCTGAATGAAATGAATGAAAAGATGGAATGTATGGTACAACATGCACAGATAATCAAGTCCTACAAACAGTACCTTAATCTTTGAGTAACATCACACTGAATTACTGAATATGTCGGAGACTCAAAACTAACAAACTACCACACACATACTTCTTTCCTGGAGACATAAGCCTGTAAATGTATGTCACCGTGAACATTTTAAATTAAAACGCCCAGAGCCTGCTTTAATAATGAAACAGACGGTCATTAAACCCAGGCTGCGATGGTGGTAATTAGCAACCCCGAATCACCAATATCGATCTACATGGAAGTCACACAACACTATTTAGATACTGTTCGTTGTGGCCCTTTGTGGGAAAGCTGGGATACTATGCTTGGTACGTTGTATAACAGGTAATGGTGGTGTGGACGTCCTCCTCTCGCCATCACGTCTAGTTTGAACGCGACACATCTCGCTAAAATAAAGCAGAATCTCCAACAAAGCCGAACGAAAGCATTACAATCTGAAACAGAAGAACCAGGCGGATCTCTCTCCCTTATAACAAGAACATGAAAATCGAGACTAGGTTCAGAATGAAATGTACGTGTGTAATGTTGACGTCGCTACTTGTCGCACTAGCAGAGACTTGCAAAGCGGACTAGAGTTTGCAAAGCCTCAGGACTGTCCTTTTTTCTGCAAAAAGCCTTTTAATCCGAGCATTCTCTCTATAGACTCCCACGCTCTTTTCTTTTCCCTGCTCCCTCAACGACCCCCCCCCCCCTCCCCACACACCCAACCCCTCCTCCTTTATTCCGGTCCTCCGCAAAATCGTAGAGAAAGTCGCTGCCAATGTTGTTTCTCTGGTACGACTGGCCACAAGATAAGGAACTAAAGCAAAACAAACACAGCCGCATGAGATAAGGTCTACATTTGAAGAATGGAGGAGGCGATCTGGTTTGACCTTCTATTTCATAAGAGAGAAAACAAAACTGGACTTAATGTATATATAAAAAAAAAATCAATATGATCACTGGGTGATAGTGTTGAGGAAAAGAAGCCACCATTACATTGACAATAAGGATGGTAACGGAATAAGCCTGGCACTGCAAAAAATACTCCCACACAGCAGTGACGCTGAAAAAAGTTTTGATTCTAATAAATCTTAATAATTGTCTGTCTTGGTATCGACGGCGTATAGTGAGACTTAACTCTTACCAGTTCGGGGGTTTTAGGGCATATTTTACAGTGCTGTTGGTGCCTACTTGCCGAGTGGCTATCTGGGGTCATATTCTAAATGAAATATAGAAAGTTAAATACCAAATGAAAGAAAAATGAATAAGCTTTTCATATTTGCAAAGAGAATTGTGCTATCTTTAAAGGTAAAAAAAGGTTATGGGGGTGACAACATGATTTTTGTTGAAATTTGTACGCCCATTTTTGGAACACGTGACAAACACAAAGAAGACATTGTTTTTGTGTTCAGTTTATTTTAGATATGGTTTAAACAAGTTTATTCAGTAAATTCCATTGGTACTATTACCGCATACATGAAATAAGGAACATGGAGCACAACAAGCTAAGCTTATGAGCGTACTCTTAAAAGCAAATGAAATTTGGCGGACGATTTTAATATAACAAATTTGAAATAATGTCAAAATAATAATGGTAAATTATGGTAGACAAACATGTAACAATAAAAGTGAAAAGGCAAAACCAACAAAAAACAACAAACAAAAAAACCAATGCTAAACTAACAACAGTACTCACACGCGCTCGCACACTCACTCGCACACACACGCATACAATGACTTCCACATGGTTGAAAATAGAATACTACCAGAACAAAGAAATGTAAACAGTACTGCACATGGTGGATGAGATAAATGCATTCATTATTCAAAACGTTTGCTAAATAAGATAAACCTGAATAACTGGTCAAATATCAATGCATTTTCGCTGTCTGACTTGTCTCTATTGCCATACAGAAAATCATCAGCGGTTAGCAAATCATAGTTGGGCAGTGTTGACAAGGTGACTTCACGTATTTGAAGAGATAAGGGGCAATGAAAAATATAGTGCTCCGCATTTTCAACAGGATAACCACAAGTGCATGACGGGTCGGGAATTAAATGTCTGTCAAATAGATCACTATTTAGATTGCTGATCCTCAATCTCAGTCTGCAATGGATAATTTCTGATTTTCGATCAGATGTGTATAGATACGAGGGAACAACAGAATCATCAGAACTAATACGTTTTTTAAATAACCCAATAGAATCAAGTTGTTTTACAGTATCTGGAAGCTCATTCCACAGGGAAGTCGAAGACAGAAAAAATGACTTTTTATACAATTCAGTTCGAGAGTGGGGAGTCTGTCTGTCAAGTGGTCTTCGTCTATGGTAAGGGTTCACAGAAGCAACGAGAGGAGGCAGACGTTCTAGTAGGTATGGTGGCACGCGTGCATTAACTAATTTGAAATACAAAATCAATTTGTGTCTTTTTCGCCTCTCCTTCAGTGTTGTAAATCCTGATTCATCGTACAATTTTTGGTGACTCGTGCCACGAACTGCACCTATAATGGTTCTTATGGCATCAAGATGCAAGTTTTCTAATAAAGTAGCTAATCTGTCAGAACAGTTATCCCAAATGACGTCAGAAAAATCAAAATGGGGAATAATAAAAGATTTATACATAAGTTCAAGTGCCTTTCGGCTAAGGCGATACTTATAGGACCGAAAACATGAGAGAAGAACACGTACTTTAGATATAATTGACTGAACATGTGATTCCCATTTGCAGTCGCTCTGAATCAGTACACCAAGATGTTTGTGAACGTGGTTTTCTCTCAGAACTGTTCCATCAAATACAAGAGGAAGGGTTTCAGGCATTCTATTTCCAGAAAAGGTCATCAAATCTGTTTTTAAATTATTGAAATTAACTTTCCATTTTTCCGCCCAGTGTGCAATTTTGGCTAAGTCTGCATTTAAGATCTGTGTCCGCGTGTTTGCATCATTTAGAGATAAATACAAACTGGTATCATCAGCAAAAAGTTTAATGACAGATTCGATATTAATGACAATATCGTTAATGTACACAAGGAACAACAAGGGCCCCAGAACAGAACCTTGGGGAACACCTGAACAAACACGTCCGTATGTCGATTTCCTGCCTTGGATAACAACGGCTTGTAACCTGCCTGTCAAATAATCTTCAAACCATTTTAATAAAACACCTCTTATGCCTATAGCATATAATTTATGCAACAAACCCTTGTGCCACACTCTGTCGAAGGCTTTTAGATATGCTGCTAACTAGTCTGTTTTGGCATTCATTTTACATGACATAGCAAAGTTGTTTTTTTTTTGAGTTTTGCTGATAAACAAAAAAGTTATTGTCACCTGAATACCCCCACCCAAATTTCAAATTTGGACGTTTCATGACATACGCATGCCTAAGGCAAAAAAAAAAGAAGAAAAAAGTCTGTTTACGGTATCCCGACCGACCCTATTTTTTCGCGCGACCCTAGACTTTTTTTTGGCATTTGGGGTAAAAAAAAAATTTAAAAAAATTTAAAATGCAAAATAACTTAAAAATATGTTTTTTTGAAGGAAAAAAAAGTATTTGTTTTTTTGGCAAAATAACTTAAAAATATGGTTTTTGGGGAAAAAATAAAAAAATAAGAAAAATAAAAGTCCCGACCTACCGACCCTATTTTTTGGCCTATGTTACCGTTAACAGACTTTTTTGTGTGTGCCTAATAATGCATTCCTATTAGTAACTTATAACAAAAACCCAGCTTGTTTCTGTCATAAAGTGTGTCTAACATATGAGTTTATTCACTGTCCGACCCATCCAATGTAAAATAACCAATTTTTTTTTCGATAGTTAGATAATTGGTCAGTGGAAAACTACAGGGGGAGGGCATCGCCATCGTAAGCTTGCTTACGATGGGTAAGGGAGCAAACTGGTTAAAGTGACCTCTCTTCTGATGTCATTCCTGTTGTTTGTTTGCTGTTTCGTTTTGTTACATTTAGTCAAGTTTTGACTAAATGTTTTAACGTAGAGGGGGGAATCGAGACGAGGGTCGTGGTGTATGTGCGTGTGTGTGTGTGTGTGTGTGTGTGTGTGTGTGTGTGTGTGTGTGTGTGTGTGTGTGTGTGTGTGTGTGTGTGTGTGTGTGTGTAGAGCGATTCAGACTAAACTACTGGACCGATCTTTATGAAATTTGACATGAGAGTTCCTGGGTCTGAAATCCCCGAACGTTTTTTTCATTTTTTTGATAAATGTCTTTGATGACGTCATATCCGGCTTTTCGTGAAAGTTGAGGCGGCACTGTCACGCCCTCATTTTTCAACCAAATTGGTTGAAATTTTGGTCAAGTAATCTTCGACGAAGCCCGGACTTCAGTATTGCATTTCAGCTTGGTGGCTTAAAAATTAATTAATGACTTTGGTCATTAAAAATCTGAAAATTGTAAAGAAAAATAAAAATTTATAAAACGATCCAAATTTACGTTCATCTTATTCTCCATCATTTTCTGATTCCAAAAACATATAAATATGTTATCTTTGGATTAAAAACAAGCTCTGAAAATTAAATATATAAAAATTATTATCAAAATTAAATTGTCCAAATCAATTTAAAAACACTTTCATCTTATTCCTTGTCGGTTCCTGATTCCAAAAACATATAGATATGATATGTTTGGATTAAAAACACGCTCAGAAAGTCAAAACAAAGAGAGGTACAGAAAAGCGTGCTATCCTTCTTAGCGCAACTACTACCCCGCTCTTCTTGTCAATTTCACTGCCCTTGCCATGAGCGGTGGACTGACGATGCTACGAGTATACGGTCTTGCTGAAAAATGGCATTGCGTTTAGTTTCATTCTGTGAGTTCGACAGCTATTTGACTAAATGTTGTATTTTCGCCTTACGCGACTTTTTTTTGTTTTGTTCGTAAATGGAAAAGTGTGTGTGAAATATCCGCTTGCATTAACTCAGGAAGGTTACGTTGGGTGGAGTACGTAACTCGCATTCTGGAGCGTATGATATAACGGTTCAGAAAAAGGCAACCGATATCATGAACTTGACTTCAACAGAAAATTCGCATTCGTGACCCAAATCAAGCATTGCGAATATGAAGTGTTGAAGTAGGGGGATATTTGTGGTCAGTGCACAACTGAGCAGGAATGGAACTGGCAGGGTTTTAGCGTACACAAAAACGGATGGTAACGTTTTGGTTTCAAACGTCAAACTAGACCCGATCTCGTAATGCTGCTCACAAACCCACAGACAATGAGAATCGTCACATATACATGTTCTCAAAAGAAAATTAGCAATACATTTGCCAAGCTAAGATTTCAGCGGCAAGAGCGACTAATGTTATCTTTGTGCTAGAAAGAAATGTCTGGAGGCGTTTAAAAAGGCCACATACAACTGAGTCCAGGACCAGAATCAGTGATGCCCATAGCCTGTGCGGAAAGAAGCCCTCCTAGCTTAGCAATCTCCTGCCACTCGCGGCCACAGATCCAAATCCCCTGTCACAGGAGCTTCCGCAGAAACGACGGAAAGCGGGCTAACTTCTTTCAGGAACGTCGAGCTAACAGCCAGGGTTCTTTTGCTGCGCGGTGCTCAAACCTAAGCCCCCCCCCCAGGATCGATCACCGCAAAGCAAAGACACCCCCCTCTCCCAAGTCCCCCCCCCCCCCCCCCCCAACCGCAACATCCCTACCCTCTACTCCTTCTTCGCCTAAAAGCCGACTTAGCCATTACCACTCTCGCATGAGTTACTCAAAAAGGATGGATCCAAGCGCCTTGGTTGTTTTTCCTGTGAATCACTGCGGCAACGGCTGGGGAAACTCCGTAGCAGACGATGTCTAAAGGGTGTTATCGGAATCGATTAATCCCTCCCCTGATCTCACCTCCTACTACAGCTCTCCTTTCCTCTCTTACATTCATAACACCCACCCTCATCTCCTTGCCGCTGTTCGGCACCACCAAGTTCCAGTCATTTCTGACAGTCTCGTCCTTCATCCCTCGCGCCCTTTGAACACCGCCAGCGCCCTTTCAAGTGTCCATTCAATCAAAGGTTTTTAGTCTTGTATCTCCCTACGACGGGTCCCCTTCTTCTTCGGTCCCCTTAACGCCAGAGTTCCATCTTCCTTACTCCTTTCTGTGAATGTCGTGCGTCTTACATCTGCTGCCTCCTACATTTTATTTCCTTCCATTCCTCCGGTTCTTCGTGCTCAGAAGCCTGTTGCTAATGCAAAGATCAACGCGCGGCTG
This sequence comes from Littorina saxatilis, assembly GCF_037325665.1. Lineage (NCBI taxonomy): Eukaryota > Metazoa > Mollusca > Gastropoda > Littorinimorpha > Littorinidae > Littorina > Littorina saxatilis. The sequence continues at coordinate 46,404,387 of NC_090246.1, forward strand.
AGGTCTTCAAAGCCTGCTGCCTCGGCAGGAGTCTTCGCTTTGAACAGGGCGAAAAAGGCAAAGACAGTGGAACGAAGCGCAGGGGCAAAGGGTCGTGGGTGTGCGTGAGAGAGAGAGAGAGTGAGAAAGAGAGAGAGAACAATGTGTGTGTGTGTGTGTGTGTGTGTGTGTGTGTGTGTGTGTGTGTGTGTGTGTGTGTGTGTGTGTGTGTGTGTGTGTGTGCGTGCGTGTTCCCGCGTATGTGTGTGTGGAATGGAAATAAAGGGGGAGGAACTGAGAAAGACAACAGATCCGAACTAGAAGAATAAACAGGGAGGGCCAATTCTGAAGCAAACAGAATGGAAGAAGGCACAGACACATTCACAGTGATTGGACAAGGGAAACAAAGAGAACATGGGAGCGGAAGGGCCAAGAGCAAAGAAAAAAGGGGGGAAACAAAGACAGCTAGAAAGAATGGACAAGGAACATGCAAGGGAAGATAGGGAAACAAAAAGGGAAGGGAAGAGAGAGAGAGAGAGAGAGAGAGAGAGAGAGAGAGAGAGAGAGAGAGAGAGAGGGAGAGGGAGAAAGAGATAGATTCAGATTCAAAACTTTAATACAAAGGGATAAAGGTTTTAAGTGATGCCTAATCTTCCAACCTGTCCCTTTTAGACGTACATGACATTATACATTACATTTATATATTTATATAACATGTTTTAAACAGCCAAACGAATAACTAATTAACTAAGAATTTGTAATCAGGTTAAAACTAACAAAAACACTAGCTATAATAACGTGGTTCATGGATTAATAAAATGATGATTAAGATGTGATGCAGTAACAGTTATGATTTTCAAGTGTAGGGAGAAAATTATTTTTGACAAAGATATTTTCGAACATTTTTTTTAAAAGACGCAAGGGTTTGACATGTTTTACAGTACATTGGAAGTAAATTCCACACAAGCGATCCCCAGTAAGATAAACTAGATTTATACAAATCAATGCGTGGGAGCGGCAGCGTATAGTTCAAAAGCCTCGCTCTACCAGGAGGACGCTCAAACAGGTCTTGGATGTATGAAGGTGTTTCAAGGTTGTACATTTTGAACATGAAAACACTAGCATTTAAAAAGAACTGCTGTTGTAGCGGAAGAATGTTCAGTTGAGTGTATTTTCTTGAGAGAGAGAGAGAGAGAGAGAGAGAGAGAGAGAGAGAGAGAGAGAGAGAGAGAGAGAGAGAGAGAGAGAGAGGAAGAGAGAGAGCTAGAGAGAGAGAGAAATCAAATCAAATCAAATCAAATCAAATTTTATTTTACGAGGGTTGTGGCATAAGCATATATATATATACATACGTAAAACAATTACAAAAGATAAGCAAGGCAGAGAAACTATTCACATGACTATATACACGTTGTAGGCTATACATACATTCTTGCGTTATGAAACACTGATGCTTTATGGACAGATATGATCAATATGAAAATAATCAGAACGAAGTCTTCCATCACTGTGACTTTTCGTAATTTGACATTAAATGTAATGAGAGGTGTTTTTTGAAAGTATTGAGACTTGTTGGGACTCGAACTGATTCCGGGAGAGAATTCCACAAAACGCTGCCAGAATAAGCTAAACTTGATTTAAAGAGATCTATCCGCGGAATGGGGACGTTGAATTTTCGGCTTGGTTTGGCTTTAAATTTTGTAATGAAAGCACTCGGTGCATGGCCAGAAAGGATTTTGTGAAGGAGCACGCCTTTATTTGATTTAAATCTTTCTTTTAAAGGCAAAATCTTAAGTTTTTTATAATCGTCGAAAGCAAGACTGGATTGTTTTAATAGAACTGATTTTAGTGCTCGTCTGTGTAGACTGTACAGTGGTTTTAAAATGTTTGCACTGGCAGAGTCCCAGATGGTCGAGCAATAATCCGTGATGGTTTGTATGTATGCATTATAAAATAATAACCTTGAGTGTGGATCAAGAAAGTGCTTTATTCTGTTCAACAAATATATTTTCCTCGACACGGTTTTGCACAACGATCTAACATGATGGGTCCAAGATAAATTATTATCGATATTTACTCCCAAAACTTTGTGATCTCCTACTTCCGCTAGAGAGAGAGAGAGAGAGAGAGAGAGAGAGAGAGAGAGAGAGAGAGAGAGAGAGAGAGAGAGAGAGAGAGAGAGAGAGAGAGAGAGAGAGAGAGAGAGAGAGAGAGAGAGAGAGAGAGAAACACACTCACAGAGAAAGAGAGATCGACAGAGAGAAAGAGAGACAGGCAGACACAGAGAGAAAGGGGAAAAGGGCACAGGAGAGACAGGACAGGACGAGAGATACAGAGACAGGCAGAGAAAGAGTCGATCGTGTCTTTGCGCTGGACTCGTCAGTGATGCAAGAGAAATGTAATGAAATCGGACACGACTGGCCCGAGGCGGGCAAACAGGTGTGGGAGGATTGCTGGTTGGGGCCACTACTGTTTCATGTGATGGCCTGCTCGCGCCTCGGCTACAAGATCGCGATCAATCATGAAAAGGGCCCGGGGGGTGCCTCGTCTTAATTTCTTAAGTGAAGATCACACACGCACTGAGACGTGTCAAAGGTTCACGTAAGATGGATGAACGAGATTAAAACAGACAAGGTTTCAAAAGGTCGAGCTCGCAATGTACTACAAGTACTGACAGAGAATGGACAGAAGTGCACGAGGGCAGACTCTCGGTCTCTGAGTCAGCAAGAATGTTCGTGACACATTTGAACCAAACACAAATTCACGTTTGAATAGGACGAGGAGACCTAATCAACACAAGAAACCATATTCCTGAAAACTGAGTGAAACAATAAAAAGCATCGATCAAATTCAACTCAAATCAAATCAAATTTTATTTTACGAGGGTTGTGGCATAAGCATCAAATGAACAAGTTGGTTTCATGCGCCCTCCTCCCTCCATCCCCACCAAATATAGGGTGAAAGGAAAAGCGATTGCATGCATAATTTGTATTTGCTAAATAAGAAACAAACGAACAAATAATACAGCTTTTCGATCTTCCAGCTTCAAGTATCGGTGTCCATGCCCCAGCCTCCTATCACCTCCCAAATCCTTCCAGTCCGAACCATCCTAATTTCCATCGTATTCTCAAACAGGATTAAAAAGAAATGCACTGCCCGCGGACACCAGCATAAGGACGTGAAAAGCACAGCCTAAGGCAGAAAGAGAGGCCTCCATCTTGAAGAGATTGTCGTGCCTGATTGCATGGAACCAGCAAGGATTGGGGAGCCTGCAGCAGGTACGCGGACCTTAATGTCTGTACTCACACCCACAACCTTTCGTCCTGGCTGGAGGCGCGTGCAGACACTGTCCACGGAGGGAGAGAGCGACTAATGAGCTGGGGGAATCTGATTAGGTCCACCAACACTTGGCATTAGTGTCATCGTCTCAACAGCTTGTCTGCGTTAACAACCGCCTTTGCCAAGTTGAGGCCCAGCTCTATCTACAGCCCTGAGAAAACCTTTACTCCGAGATGATTATGTATCGATGCTCGGTTCTCGTGTGTGTGCTCTGTGGTATTGCAGGCTTATATCAGAGCAGTTATGAATCCGATTGCTTGCAATTACTAATCTCCCTGAGACCTTGTACAGTAGTCTACTATAGCCTCTCAATAGTCTTCCACCACAGTAAGTCCTCTCTGTATCCAGAAAATCTATCTGGAATCTAATTAACCCCTTTCAGCCCACCAACACGCGACGCTAAAGAGATTACCAGCACATTGACAACATCCAGAACCGGGCTCACAAGCTCTGAGTCATTGTCAGCCACCTACAGTAATAAGCACTGTCCAATACATCGTATCTCTTATCACTGGGTGAACTTTTCATCACACCGCGTACAAGCTATCTTTCATTTTCGATCTTCTCCTTTTGTGTCCATCACAAACAAACTCCCTTTGGTGACTTACAGACAACCCTTAATTCAGCCTACCTTCAACAAACAGTGCACGATCGAGCATCAACCATAATGCCAATTTTTCAGTTTCAAAGCAGGAGGAATTTGTTGTATCGTGCCGCGTCTTCGTGGTGCACATACAGACGACTCAATCACATTAGACGACCAGACTTATGACACGACTCGGGCATAACTATGAGACCTTGTGCCTGCGAAACAAATGTCCACAACCAATGGAATCTACGTAGTCCCATAGGTCCTGCTTTCCTAGCTGAAACTGTCCGTGACTGTGACTGAGGAAATTCAGTTACGCAAAAGACTGTAGCCTAATAGTACACAAAGCGATTGCCTGCGAGACCTTTGAGCTTTCGGGGGATGATCTGCTCTCCTGTATTCCCTTGCTGAATTGACTGCCCAATGCGATGAAGAGGAAATTCAGTTAAGTCTATTGCATTGAGCGACTGCCGGTAATAACTTTGAGCGATCACCTTGTATTTCTTTGAAGGCTTCCATACCGATGACCTGAGAAGAGTGTGGACACTAACTCATATTTTATTTCCAAATTGAAAGAATGAAATAGGCATTAAGGGCCTACGATACTGTTGGTAAGGATGCAAACTTGCTACGTATTAAAATATTTACATTTTTTGAAAGCTAATCGTTCAAATAGTGACCGCATTTAATAAACGTAAATTTGCATTGTTTTATTTTATTTTATCAAAACACTCAAACTTAAAGACAAACAAGGATTTACCAATGAAATGCAAAAATGTTCAGACTGTAAACACACACAAACAACTTTATCCTGACACATCACGCCTCATCTCATCCTAAAATGCACCGTGCCCAAAGCCCAGCACAGTACACAGTTTTACCAGAAACTGCCACCTTCACTAAACGCCGGCAATCACAACCCGCACGTCGTGCAAACAACGAAGACTAGAGGCGTCCACGACGACGACAACAGCGCGACTAATGGACTGAGGAATCTGGTTACCTCTGGCCACCAGCACGCAAACATCCTCCGCACGGACCCACCCGTTTCCATGGAGGCCAGCCAGCAGAAGAATCTCTATCAGCACCGGAGATGATGACCATTTCCTGGACTCTGCTCGCCACCGGTCTCGCCTTCGTCTCTTCCATCGGCTTCGGTTTTCTTTGCCTTCAAGAGCACGTTTGTATGATTGAGTTAGGGTGCTGTTACACCAGACAGCAAAGGCTGCAACCGTCGCACGACAGCATGCCTGAATCATCGGGTGAGGGTGAGGGAGAGGGGGGAAGGGGCATTGCACCAGACAGAATGCTGAATGGTACTGGCCAAAATGAACCGTCACATGGCTGAGTTATTCAACGTGGCAATCTAATCATCACGTTTTATTATTTTGCATGACATTGAAAATCAGACGACATTAAATTCGCTGGGTGCGACTTTACAGACAGGATGATGTGCTACACCATGCAATGCGCTGTTGACTCCTAGTTGCCTTGCAAGTATCGTGTAACAGCCTCCTACTTGCAAATTGTGCTGCTTCAATTCCTTTGCGTTTCCTCTGATGGAATGTTGATGGTTGCTGATCAATATGGTAAAGAATCGCACAGTTTCCCCTACATCGGCTCTGTTCTATGCTTTCGGGAACTCGGCCTGATATTCAGGATACTGCATTTTATAAATACTGTGTTGACCCCTTTGCGATTTAATTGGTGAGTGTTGAGGGCCTGAATCGTACACTTGCACAACAAGACGTTTCATGTCAAGTGGGTTTAATCATTTATTTATTAATGTGTTTATAACTTACTCTCTCATTATTTTTTTCTGCTCGTTTAGTCTGCTTGTTCATTTCATTCTCTGACAAATGCATTACCAATGAAAACGATACGAATCTTTCACCGTTCCCATTACAACCGTGCTAATAAGAACAGTTAGAAACGCTGTGCGTGTGCGTGTGTGTGCTCGATTTCTTGGGACTTCGATTTTCTTCATTCTTATCATCCTGTTTATTAACCCCCGAAAAAGAGCGTCACGAAGGCAAAACAGGATGGAGGAAAAGAACAAAAATAAGGGAAAAGGACAAACAAGGTATGGAAAAGGCCGAGCCGGTTCTTGGAGGGAAAAACGGGGCAATAGCCTCAAAACGCCATCTCCTCCCAATCTTTGCCGCGAGGACGACGTCTGTAATGGTTGTAATCAGTTTACGAACGCATCAACTGCTGTTTATCTCGCCTTTCGCCGCAAGCACGGTAGAGCTGTTTGACCGTAATGACGATTGTTTCCAGAAGAAGAAGACGATGATGATGCTGAAGACGAAGATCGAGTAAATTATGATGAAAATGATGATGATGATGATGATGATGATGATGATGATGATGATGATGATGATGATGATGATGACGATAATGATGATGACGACGGGGGTGGTGGTTGTGTTAGTGGTAATGGTGGACAAGGCTGGGTCAATGGGGATGGTCATGAATCAGCTGAAATTATTTTTTCAATCTTTTCAAAAGAGACATTTACATCTGCACAATATCGTCTCAGGCACATAAACGACCATCCTCTTTTTGAAACAACGTCAACCAAAGCAGTACCTCAATCTTTTACTTCTTTACTTTTGCCGGGATGTGTGGGGAGGGCGGGGGGGGGATTGAAGGACGCCTGATTTTGTATCCCTTCTTGTTCAGGAAATATAACCAGCAAACATCGTTAGAAGTTATTGTCTTTGCATGGAACGCTTACCCTTATTCGAACACCGTCTTGGCTTTTCGAGACTGTCGGCTGATAAAACGAAACCACAAAGTCATCTTCACCATTGTGTGAAGTAGGTATTAACTAGGGAGACAAATTATGTGTTTGCGTGGGAAGTGTTTCACGCCCGTGGCCGTCGTCAATGAAAGAACCCTTCAACACGTCCCTACAATCAGTCAAGTAGCGCGATACTAGCGTAATAACGCTTCTCATGTCCTTCAGCGCAGACATTATATCAGCCGACTAGCCCTATAATATATTGCTATGGAGTAACACTAACAGTGCTCGCTATCAGCAAGGACGTCTGCGGCAAAACAATTTTGCTAACAATCCATTTCCTGAGCGAGGTCAGGGTTTCTTCGTCATTCTCTGTCTCTTGATAGAAATAACAACGATACAGCTCTAGAACGTTCATCTTGTGTTGGACTGCATGCACTTGGTCGCGAAGCACACGTCAATCAGCACCGTATGATGCACAGTAAGAGTCGACCACTTGCAAAGAACTACCAATATATCTGTTCAGAAGGACGTATAGAAAAAAGGTTCTTTAATGATGAAGTTTTAGCAATGAAAACTCCAGCACTTGGCTTTTTCTTCTTCTAAAAGCTGCCTTTTAGCATCGTTTCAAGAGATACGTATTCATTCCAATTAATTTCCAAAGTTTAAGAATTAGTATGGCCTTCAGAAGATCTGGAAACCAGCCAGCAAAAGCTAACCACGCCAAATCACCCCCCTCCTCCTCCACACACACACACACACACACACACACACACACACACTTGTGCCAAAAAACCCAACAACCCTCCAACACAAAACAAAAACAACTACTTGCCAGATTGATTCATTGAGGTAATGTACTCAACGAAATAAATTAATTAGTTTGTAAATACTGCTTGTGACAAACAAATCAATCATGTGCGTCATGTCTGCCGTTAAATGTACCTCCCTGCTAAAAGGACTTGTGTAGTTTAAACGAGTTGTTTCCTCCAGAACGTTGAGCCATACTGTTAATTTTTATAATCAAAAAAGGAAGAGTCCCTAGAGTGCACTTTTTTCTCAGTAAATTGGGCTTTTCTTCTTCTTCTTCTTCTTTTTTTATAACCAAGCCAATTTGGCTAGTTGAGAAAGCCACAACTGTTTCATGAATATGCATACAATTGCTTTTTGCTGTTTTATGCAAAGGATGAACGCAGCTAATTGTAACAGATAATTCAAAATTCAGTGGAGCAAGGCGTGGGGGTTGGGGTTAGGTCTGTAAGAAAGAAATGATGAGGTCCAAAGGAGCGCATGAGAGAGAGAGAGAGAGAGGGAGAGAGAGAGAGAGAGAGAGAGAGAGAGAGAGAGAAAGAGAGAGAGAGAGAGAGAGAGAGAGAGAGAGAGAGAGAGAGAGAGAGAGAGAGAGAGAGAGAGAGAGATCTTCAGATCTTGCAAACGTTTTCTGTGCTTTATTTCTGTTCAACAGTGTTGCTAAGAGAGAGAGAGAGAGAGAGAGAGAGATAGAGAGAGAGAGAGAGAGAGAGAGAGAGAGAGAGAGAGAGAGAGAGAGAGAGAGAGAGAGAGAGAACGAACGAACGAACTAACTTTATTACTCAAGGATGGAGATTTTAGGCTCACGCCTAGTCTTACAATCTGTCCCTGCTAAACTAAGACATAAAAATAAAGACAATAAAAGGACAATTGTCAATCGCAATCATACAGTATTACTAATTACAACATTACTTATCCGAATACATAATGCATGATAGAACATTGAAATGTACATGTATGTCAATATAATACAAAGGAAAAGAAAAGTCGACTCGCACACACACGCGCGCCGCATGCCTGCAATCTCGTTCGCACTCAATACAACACACACACTCACACACACACACACACACACACACACACACACACACACACACACAGACATATATATATCATATGCGCACACACACACACACACAGACATATACGCACGCACACACACATACACACGCAGAAACACACACACACACTCACACACACACACACATACACATACACATATGCGCACATACACACAGACATATACGCACGCACACACACACACACACACACACACACACACACACACACACACACACACACACACACACACACACACACACACACACACACACACACAACAACAACCTCATCATCATGACCATCATGATCATCGTCGACATCATTATCATCATCAACAAAATATATAGCGGTTAGTGATAGCAATGCATTCTTGCTAGAATGTAACTGTTCGTGACATCAGATATTTGCGAAGCTGCGCTTTGACGTGTTTAATCGTGCTTGACCCCAAATTGTTGAGCCCGAGAACGCGAGAGAGAGAGAGGGAGAGAGAGAGAGAGAGAGAGAGAGAGAGAGAGAGAGAGAGAGAGAGAGAGAGAGAGAGAGACAGAGAGAGAGACAGAGAGAGACAGACAGAGAGAGACAGAAAGACGAGCAGACAGACAGACAGACAGAGACAGAGAGAGAGAGAGAGAGAGAGAGAGAGAGAGAGAGAGAGAGAGAGAGAGAGAGAGAGAGAGAGATCCGTCGTCGGCAAAAGCAAGCACTGAATCGACATAAACCTGCATTGATTCTTCTGTGGTTCTGCCCTCCTGTGACGCGTTCCTCAGCTTACACAAAATAATGTGTTATTCTGGTTCAGATCTTACAAACGGTTTCTGTGCTTTATTTGGCATACTGTTGCTGTTTCAAAACAGGAGAGTGAGTGAAAGAAGACGGGCAACATTATACGAGTACAATTCATATGCTGAGTTGACAGTCACTTTTATTAGTCATCTCAAAGCAAGTAAACATAAGTACTGGCAGATTACACTTCAAAATACGACCTGTTCTGTTTGAGCCCACAGCTGCTCAAACTCTCTCCTAATTAGACAGCATCACAGCAACGCCTCCAAAACAGTTAACCCGCCCTACTTCTTTACTGTCCACCTACTCTTATGTTGTCCTCATATTCCTAATTAACCAACATATTTTGGACTGCAACGCCCAGATCTCCGGTCACCTCGCCCTATGGACATCATCAGACCTGACACTAATTAACAGCGAAATCCCTTTCTCTCACACTCGCACATGCAGACCCCCCCCCCCCCCCCCCCCTATTCCTTTTACGTCATTCTTGTATATTGGTGCTAATGACGGGTCATTATCCCGTGGCCCGTGTGGCACCTGATGCAGACGCACGTTCAGCGAATTGCACGGACGCCGGAACAGATTGTGAGATGGAGATTACGTTTGACCTGGTTAAGGGGAGGACCGGGTTGGGGTTGAGCGATAAGTAATAATTGCTAAGTGATATTGCTGTCACGTTCGTCCATGGGCGGGAAATGCATGCGGATATGAGCCCGTGATTCCCATTTCGTGCTACCGTTGAGTAACAGCTCATTACGTTATGCGATGTTAGCTGAGGGCTTGTTTGTGTCTTCAGGGTTGACGACTTGGGGATGGATCCCCTTCTGCACACACACACACACACACACACACACACACACACACACACACACACACAGAGTGAATGTTTAGAAAAAAAAACGTTGGCTGCTCCGATTTATACTTTCTTCAAATTAACAGTTGTTACATGCATAAATCTGAATACACGTACACATGCCATATATTGTTGGAGTGAAGGGTCAATTTAGTAAGCAGGCGTTCCGAGAGGTGGCCAAGCGAACACTCTGGCGTAAACAATTCTAGAGTTTTAGAGTAGACATGTAAGACGCGAGAAAACAGTCCCACTGTCTCTGCTAGCAAAGATATTGGGCCATAAGGCACAGAGGTAAACAGTCTCCCCCATTAGAACAAGAAACTTTCCACAGTTGCAAAACAGGCAGAAGACCCAGGTCGTGTGCAAGTCGCACAGTGCACAAACATCCTAACCCCAACAACTTCCAGCGTTCGATTTGTTTTTGCTGCTGAGCCATCCACTCTTTTTATTGCGTCTGTTTATCGAGCGAACATCGGCTTTTGCTGACGAACCGGGGGGCTTCGTTTGCTGTAAATCTCAGCCCTGCCCCAAATTCACTGGTGGTTGTATACAGGAGTCTCAGGGAAGCCCTCTTGTGTCGCCGGTCGGTGAAACGCCGAAAGGTATTTCAAATCGCCATAAACTTTGCCGTCATTTCGTCAGAATTGCCGAACTTTTTCGGGGGAAAGTGACGCCAAGAACTCCCGAAACTGTTCTGGCCATTTCGGCCAATTTGCCGAGAAAAAAAATCATAGCAACATCCCTGAGGACTAAGCCAAAGACAATAAACTAAAACTCTGGCCAAATAAGTTTTACGCACTGGAACCACCCATAAACAACCCTGTGACAAATGAACTTGAAAGCTGGAGCGAAGGTCTTCGGGGTACATAACCGTCTGGCTGTTGACTGTTTCAACATTCACCATTCACTGGCTCAGCGGTAGGTCTAACGATCTGGCCATAAAAAGGCGAACGACAAAACGAACAGTAAAACCTACACGTCTTGGAACAAAGTGTTCGTCTCCCTACGGCCTTTTTCTTTTTACAACTTGACTCAGATGTGTCGATCTGGTCGTAAAGCAGCGACTGACAAATAAACTCTGCACAGACAGTCTTGACGTCTGCGCGATAAGTGTTTCTGCTCCATCGCCATTACTTTTAAACTCACGGTTTAACGCCAACCGGGACACAAGGCAACCAACGACAGGAAACCCTGAACGCTGGCCATCTTCCCATAATGAGTCTCCCAGGGAAAGAAAAGTCATTACCGATAGCTGCTTTATCACGCTTTAAAACACCTCTGCCACGGCCGCAAGTTACCCCTAAAAGTAAAAGTAAAAGCCTGAACGGCTGTGTGTCGACGGCAAAACGGGCGAAGAATGCAAAGTTCTATAGTCTACAGCTGATCAACAACTTCGGATTTCAGGAATGCAGCTACAGTTACAGTAGCTTGACACTTTCAGTGAAAAAGCTGTATTCCAAGAACACCACATGTAGCTATGTTTCCTTTGCCGATGATGCAAAGGGAGATGCGAAACAGTGTTTTTATCATCATAGTTTTAAGCTGTCATGCTGAAAAAAAACCCACCACAGTAACAACATTTAGGGGATGAAGACTTCGTACATTTACTTCAGTAAACAATCTAACTGAAGCAACCCTTGAATTCTTACCAGCGGAGTCGAGTTCTTTGACGGAATGAGTAGATCTAAGCACCAAACCCCGCTGAGAAGGTTTCCGGTACATTTTGAACGAAAACACGCCCATGAAATCTTATGCATAGAAACATGCTCTTGGAAACTTATGAATAAGTTCCAAAGTTTCAAAGGAGCGAAGAAGGCAGCTTCACCTGCATCAGCTAATCCGTTTGAAACCGCAACAGCTGCACTCATCGTTAATTAATGAAATTACATAGATCTATATAAGCAAAAACGTCATATCCGGCAAGACATTCAGCGGCAATATCAGCTATTATCACAGATTAGCGGTTCTTGCGTGGAATGAGTAAGAACAAAAACTTCAGTGCACAGCAATTTTTCAGCCCAGTAAACCCCCAACAACAGATGACCGATTTGTCTTCGCAATCTCGCGTGGTGTTGACTTTGTAACGTGATAAACGGCAGTGGCTGACAGCGATCAATCTAATACCGATTCTCCCTTCTTTTCGTGGAGAAAGACGAATACAGATTTGCTTTTTTATTTTCAATCCTCAATCAGTTCAAGAGTGTCAAATAAACTTAGGAGTGTAGACAGCTGACAGTTCTTTTTTTTTAAAGAAAAACTTGGTCCTTCCATTTTTGGCACTATCTTTTGAAATCTTGGAAAAGGAAGAAATATCCGCTAAATCTCTTGGACTATTTCTTCTGCGTTCGTGGGCTGAAACTCCCACGTACACTCGTGTTTTTTGCACGAGTGGAATTTTACGTGTACGACCGTTTTTTACCCCGCCATTTAGGCAGCCATACGCCGTTTTCGGAGGAAGCATGCTGGGTATTTTCGTGTTTCTATAACCCACCGAACTCTGACATGGATCACAGGATCTTTTTCGTGCGCACTTGGTCTTGTGCTTGCGTGTACATACGGGGGTGTTCGGACACCGAGGAGAGTCTGCACACAAAGTTGACTCTGAGAAATAAATCTCTCGCCGAACGTGGGGACGAACTCACGCTGACAGCGGCCAACTGGATACAAATCCAGCGCGCTACCGACTGAGCTACATCCCCGCCCCTCTTGGACTACAAGTCATTAATATCATAAACAGCACCGAGCTTGGTGAAGAAAATGTCTGTGATTTAAGACCGGCCATGCCTTGCCACCACAACTTGATCATGAGTCTGGTCGTGAGGCGAATTCGTTATTTCAGACGGTAATTACTACTCTTCGTCCCTCACCCTGCAATCGGCAACATCAGCGCTGTCAGTTCCAATTACTGCAAACAATTCATCATCACCACCATCAACGTCCACATCACCAACATCAAGGTTTGAACGAATCAGGCTTATAATTATTATATTACTGTTTGAGATTTGAGGCATTCACGATGATGCAGAAACACATACACGATTTCTGTATTTCATAAACAAAGACCAGCTGCAGTGTCACTTTTTAAGGCGGCTTTAATCGGTGACGATTCCATTCTCATCGGCATCAAATACAACATCGGAGTCGTTATCGTTGTTGCTGTCAACATAGTTTTTCATCCCCATCACTAGCTCTATCAGCCAATATTTATGTTGTCCTCAGTATATCGGTTCCGATCGGCCTATTGGCGTGTAGGGCACATTACTACCGTGAAGACGAAAAGCCTTCAAGCGTTTCTAAGTCCAGTAGTCTTGGACTCCGTGTTTGTGAGAAAAAAAAGGTTGGGGGCCGGGGGGGGGGGGGGGACCTCAAATAACATCATTATCACTAGACAGGCACAACAACGAGGTTTCAGGGTCTACGCCACTCCCTCACCTCTCAGGAGGGTTACCACAGGAAAAAATGGCCAGTCCTCGAGAGGATCCACCAAAGCACTAAAGCACTTAGAGGGGTGGATAGGAAAGCGGGGGTCGGTAAAGTGGCTGGCCAGTTAGCGGCATTCATTATCCACGCTCCCTTGCTATTCAATGGAAGCCGAAGACCGTCCTTTGACTAACAACTCGGTCCTGGTGATATACCTCTCGAGAAGAGGATCTGCCTTGAAGGGCTAATAGAAGAGCTGAGACTCGGTCACCGCCGTATCTGGTGTCGTCGGATAAGATGCTAATAAAGCTCAGACACGGTGTTTACGGGAGTAAATAGAGGGAGAGAGGTTGGCTAGGCCTAAATTAACCCACTTTTAAAAAAAAAAATTTTTTATCGCGTCTGCCTTCTAATTACGGGGACAATGGAGTATCAGCTACTGCTCTAGATAATGAGTGAATGGGTTAAACAGTTTTCAAAGGCCCACTCCGCCATCTCAGATCTGGCCAGGCTTTGACTTGGGATAAGACCATCCCTCACATACCCAAGCAACGAACAGCCCGGGTGTTTTCTGTTTACAGTGGTATTATTTTTTAAAGAATTACTTTCGGGGAAAAAAGCACTGGTGCCTTCGGACATTAATTCATCAAAAAAGTCCAACACGGTCATCACAGCAAGCAGCCCGCAGGGAGTTGATTTTTTGCATGTGACCAAGTGGAGGGATGGTCTTTTTCCATGTTAACGACTGGCCATATCTGAGACGGAGTGGGCCCTTGGGCACACAGAAAAGGGTATGATTTTTTCCCAAGGGATGTTTCTTCTTTACGTATTTCCTTGACCTTGTTTTTCTTTTAAAGCAATAACAGAAAAATTGATGTGACTTCTAAGCGGGGTATATGTTCAAGTACCTCCTAAATGGGATAGTGTCCTCCCTGAAAATGGTCAAAACAGAAAACCATACTGCACTCAGGAGGGGGAAAAAGAGAGCATGTTCTATTGAAGCGGACAACTCGAGACATACACTTGGACCAAACAGACAACGTTAGAAGCCATTCCCCCAAAACAACGGGCAGAATGTAAAACCACAAAATGAACAGCAGCACAGGAGAGGAAGAAGACAGAAAGCAATGCTGAACATGTGTCGAACACGACACGAAGAAAAAAAGGTCAGCTCTGTTGAAAAGACAGCGTGTTTTCCAGATAGAGTCAGGGCGTTCTCATCATTCACGGCTCAGTGGCCCTCGTCTGTCACCCCTGCAAAGTGTTCAGTCAAGCGGAAAATAGGACTGTCCCACGCGGATATCAAATCTGTCACACTTCATTACTAGGATATCATGCGAGTCAACAACTTGAGACTGATAGTGCTGAATCAACTTTCTATCGCAGCGTCCATGCTGCTATTCAGTATCCAGGACATCTCTCATTACTGGATATATACTGTCCAGTAATGGATAATGGATGTATACTGGAATACTATTCTATCTACATCTCTCATTACAGGACATAACTATAACGAAATCTGTCGTTTGACAGATTAACCATTCAAAAAAGGAACTTTGCATGTGCTCTCATACATGGCCAAGAATCTGTCAAGGAGTCTAAAAAGTGTTACAATTTTAGACTTTTTTTTAAACATCCTTAATTTTACATGAATAAACATCTCGGTACTCCTGTCCTTCAATTGCAGCATTTGATTTTCCAGTCAAGTGTTCGGTTTATCAAATATTTGCAGATAAAGCACAAATGATTGTATGTTACATTTACACCATAACATAATTTTACGGTGCTGTCATTTTCTTAGGTTCAGCTTTAGGCAACTGTTTCACTATCCAATGGCTTGATTGCTGAATGTAGAGTTGATCTGTAGTAAAGCAACACTTGAAAAAAGTTGCTCCTGCCTCAATATAAGCAAAATCATTTATCCGTTAGTTACTTTACACCAAAGCTCAGAATCAAGGATACAATTCAACATTTACCTATTTACACTGTTTTTAAAACAATGAAATTCTCTATGGAAGTGCAGAAAAGGTTCCAGTAAATGTTCATGTCATTTGTTTTGGAAACCTTAACCTCAATCATCAGGTTATTACGTAATTTGAAAAAAGCACGGTCACCGGTGTAGAAATTATTATCAAATCACCCTCTTTAAATATTTTTACACTATTTTTGTTTGCAGTTTTGTGAGTTACAACCAAGAAATCATAACAAATCCTTTTCACGATAGAATAGTCAGGTTGGTACTCCACTACTGTACCAAATGTTCATTTTACCCATGAACTGTACGTTACTTTACACCAAACAGCAAGTACAAGGTACTGAATTTACATTTAATGGGCTATGCTCACCTCAGTTAAACAGTATTTCTAACTTGTTTGTTCTAAGCTACCTGTCTCAAGTCAAAATAAAGGGTTAAATTAATGGTTGTGCCTTTTTGGTTGTGTGTACATCTTTACACAAAAGGATGGTGTAAAGTAACATACAGAAGGCTCCGAAGATCTGCAGGTCCATTTGAAGGGTAATTTCTCTTTTATTTAGCTCATAAACCCCGAACAGACTGTTATGTGTTGTTTTTAGCATTATTATGTGCTGCATATGGTCTCAGTAAAAAAAACACCCAAGGTGATGTATGTTACTTTACACCAAAATGCCCCCACAGTGGTCCTTCTGAGGTAAATGTTGTCATTCAGTGTGCTTGTTTTCATGTTGAAACAAAGGTTTGGTATTGCTGGTTGTTCTTAAGCACTGATAAGTTATCTTCTGTCTCTAAAACAAATTCATTGTCATTTTCAAGTATTGTCAGTATGTACGTTACATTTACACCCTTGTCAGAAGGCCTCACTCTACAAGCCAACAGGTACAAGCACTAGGAATCCTGTGACCATAGTTTAACTACCAGGTGTCTGAGGGACCTTCCTCTGCAATGATTTTTAAGTAAGTTTGACCAGAAACATATTTTTAAGATAGTTTCCCTTTTTTCATGATTATTTACACCAAATGTAACATACAGACCAGCTAAAAAAAGAACGCTCAAAATCCAAAACCTATTTTCAGATCAAACTTTTAATAATCTAACATATGTTTCTCCATCCATTTCTGGACCTATTAAAAATTAGATTGAGATGATACCCTTATCAGTAACTTGGTTATTCAATGCACAATGTACCATGCATTTCGCGTAACGCCTTGTGTGCCAAAAAAGGTGCTTTTTTTCTTGAACAAAGTCAATTTTCTCAGCATCCAGGCGACTGACAGACATACATTTGGTATGGATAGAATCTGCATGAGGAATACTTCATAACTGTATTGTTTATATTGTAGTCATTTAAAAGCAGAACAAAATACAAAGTGATAAAAGTATCCAGAACAGGATTTTTGCATTTGGACACCTTGACAGAGACAAATGCCAAAGTAAAGAATCTCTCTTACACAAGCGCCATTTCATCCATGGATCTCATAACAGACAAATGATTTTTTTCTTTCTTGAGGCACTGAATACGATCAAATATAATTGTTGACAGTAAGAGATCCTGTGCATTTTGAAAAATGAGGCTCACTAAAGACCATTTCTCTTTTCACGCTCAACGGATGTATGACGTGGCATCCTCAAGAAGCTGCACCAAAAAAAATTCCCGGTCAGGAACATGTCAGCACTCTGGCGTCCTTTTCCGAGAGAGAGAGAGAGAGAGAGAGAGTGTGAGAGAGTGTGTGTGAGAGAGTGTGTGTGTGTGTGTGTGTGTGTGTGTGTGTGTGTGTGTGTGTGTGTGTGTGTGTGTGTGTGTGTGTGTGTGTGTCTGTGTGTGTATGCGTGCGTGCGTGCGTGTGCGCGTGCGTGCGCGTGCGTGCGTGTGTGTGAACATTTTCTTTTCACAACCGCGACACAAGCATAAATGAAAACAAGAAGGGCAAAGCCCATACGACTCACATGCTTGACCTTGACATGGTTGGTTTTTTGGTTTGGTTTTTGGGGTTTAATGTCTCTTCAGCAGATGCTAGCTGCTATTCGAGACCGACCTTGACATGGTCAAATAACTAAACCTAGCAATGACATCATACACTAAGAACTGCGACCTTGACCCAAGGTCAAGGTCATCCAAGGTCATGCAACACAAAGCTGTTAATTCAAGACATAGGAAGTACAATGGTGCTTATTGGCTCTTTCTACCATGAGATATGGTCACTTTTAGTGGTTCACTACCTTATTTTGGTCACATTTCATAAGGGTCAAAGTGACCTTGACCATGATCATATGTGACCAAATGTGTCTCATGATGAAAGCATAACATGTGCCCCACATAATTTTTAAGTTTGAAACAGTTATCTTCCATAGTTCAGGGTCAAGGTCACTTCAAAATATGTATACAATCCAACTTTGAAGAGCTCCTGTGACCTTGACCTTGAAGCAAGGTAAACCAAACTGGTATCAAAAGATGGGGCTTACTTTGCCCTATATATCATATATAGGTGAGGTATTCAATCTCAAAAACTTCAGAGAAAATGGGAAAAATGTAAAAAATAGCTGTTTTTTAGGCAACATTTATGGCCCCTGCGACCTTGACCTTGAAGCAAGGTCAAGATGCTATGTATGTTTTTTGGGGCCTTGTCATCATACACCATCTTGCCAAATTTGGTACTGATAGACTGAATAGTGTCCAAGAAATATCCAACGTTAAAGTTTTCCGGACGGACGTCCGGACGTCCGGACGGACGGACGGACGGACGGACGGACGGACGACTCGGGTGAGTACATAGACTCACTTTTGCTTCGCATGTGAGTCAAAAATTAAACCGACCACTTTCAGCACGTGCATGTCCAGTTCAATAAACAGATACGACGTCTAAGCTAAAAAGTTCAGACTTCACACAGCTGTCGAGATTGACAGGTGGAAAAGTTGAAACCTGCAGAGTCAGCACTTTTGCACAACACGAACTCAGGGTCACGTTACAACAGCAATTTCAACGAAAGGAAAATCGCCTGTCGTCATCAATATTGAACGTTCCTAACGAAAACTTCTCCCATACTGGCATGTAATGACATCGCTCATGAATAATACATTATCCGGAAGTCCGATATCATCACAGGCGATAACACCAAAGCCGTTTTCGTCGAAGTTGAGCAACGGCGTATAACATGGAGACCAAGGCTGTACCATCCCAATCTGATGGAGCAGGATATCAGTTCGCAAAGTCTTCGCCCTCGCTTGAAGAATATAGATGATCTAAAGCCGAACATCAAATCATTTAGTGATATGACTTACAATAGACAGCAGCTCAATCCATTTCTGAGTGTTCTGATGTTTTTACATTTAGTCAAGTTTTGACTAAATGTTTTAACATAGAGGGGGAATCGAGACGAGGGTCGTGGTGTGTGTGTGTGTGTGTGTGTGTGTGTATGTGTGTGTGTGTGTGTGTGTGTGTGTGTGTAGAGCGATTCAGAGTAAACTACTGGACCGATCTTTTTGAAATTTTACATGAGAGTTCCTGGGTATGATATCCCCAGACGTTTTTTTCTTTTTTTCAATAAATGTCTTTGATGACGTCATATCCGGCATTTTGTAAAAGTTGAGGCCGCACTGTCACACCCTCATTTTTCAATACAATTGATTACAATTTTGGCCAAGCAATCTTCGACAAAGGCCGAACTTTGGTATTGCATTTCAGCTTGGAGGCTTAAAGATTAAATAATGATTTTGGTCATTAAAAATCTGAAAATTGTAATTAAAATTATTTTTTTACAAAACGATCCAAATTTAGGTTCATCTTATTCTTCATCATTTTCTGATTCCAAAAACATATAAATAGGTTATATTCAGATTAAAAACAAGCTCTGAGAATTAAAAATATAAAAATTATGATTAAAATAAAACGTCCGAAATCGATTTAAAAACAATTTCATCTTATTCCTTGTGGGTTCCTGATTCCAAAAACATATAGATATGATATGTTTGGAATAAAAACACGCTTAGAAAGTTAAAACGAACAGAGGTACAGAAAAGCGTGCTATCCCGCTCAGCGCGACCATTACCGCACTATTCTGGCTTGTCGATTTCACTGCCTTTGTCACGAGCGGTGGACTGACGAAACTACGAGTATGCGGTCTTGGTGTAAAAATACAGTGCGTTCAGTTTTATTCTGTGAGTTCGACAGCTTGACTAAATGTAGTAATTTCGCCTTACGCGACTTGTTTTCTTCTTGACGCCGTCCTTCTTGATTGCTTATTTGCATGACGGCGAATGTACGCATTAACGAGAAAGGACGGTGACGACGGTTTCTGATGCCCGCATCATCTGCAGCATGTCGTTATGATGGAAAGTAATGGGGTTGATAGAGGGGCATGAGGGCGTTGACCAATGATAACAGCAACCAACTGTGTGTGTTCTTGTTGGTCACGGTAATGTAGTATCTGTATTCCATTCAACGAATCCATACTGCCTGCATTCATGCTGGGTTGCAGAACAATCTGATGATAGGTGTCCTCCATCCGTTGCTCCGAGCCTACTCTCGGCCACCCGGCAAAATACAGGAGGACGAGATTACACCGAAAGGCAGACAGAAAACATAGGATCAAATCCTAAGTGTATCTATTTACACCGTGTTACTCACTGACATTTATAACTACAACAGCCCGATACTTAATAAGCACTATCGATCTTACTACGTTTGTGTGCATGTCCTAACGTCTGTGCTGGTAAGTCTTGGATTTAATGTTCCCCTTGGTCTTGTCAATAGTCATCCCTTTACCAGACTCTCAACAACTCCCCATGTAGTCAGTGCATCGATTAGCCCTGAGCGCGGCCCCCTCCTATCTGTCGCCACAACCCTTTGGCTAAAACCTAAATCCGGAGGCGCCGCAGCGAGAGTAATTAATGCAACTAATCCAAGGAAACCAATTAAAGCTAGTGAGCCTCCTGCAGAGAGATTGTCCACGTTTCCCTTTTCGCAGCTTGCCATCCTTCTTCTGTGCACATCGCGTTTGATCCACTTGTTTTGCGATGGTGACTGCAGGATTATCACTTGGAGTGCGACTATAAGCATTCCATCATTGACTTACCCCGCATTTCTCTTATCGGTTTTATGTATCTCGTTGATCAGCGTTCGCTGAGTACTGTGACAAAAAACGCCTAGAGAATGTGGTTTTAAGGGAGGCAGCAAAAAATTCATCAAAAGCGTTGCACACCATAAGGCCCATGCCCAACGTAAAACGTGGAGTTAATCGAATAAGCAGGGCCACACCGTTGCCGTAAAAGCGGGACAACTGAGACTCGAGAGAATGTATGAAAACCACAGTGCACATTTAATGCTCTGAACATCAAAGCATTAAATATGGCAGACCATTGCCGAGAGTGCCTTCATCATTGTATGAGCAATTCATTATTATCAGTAATGATGCGATTTTCATGTTGTGCATCCCATTCGTTCGATACATTTCCACAGGGGATGAAACATATGGCATCATTCCATAACCAGAGTGCCGTTTTTAAAAACAAAAACAACCCCCCCCCCCACCAAGCTAGTCCCCACCCCCATCCCCGTCCCAAACACACACACACACCAAGCCCGCCACCCCAACCGTACCCTGTATATGTTAAGAAGATCCTATATGTGATTTACATTACATTTTGCGTGCTCTTACGGCTGACTGCCTCGTTTGGCTGACGTCAGTGAAACTTCGTTAGCAGATTATCCAGTCTACATCACCAGACTAGACAGATTTTACCTTCGTGACTTTAATTACTGAAAGTGAAATACGACCCCAAAAACATCACATCCAGACAAGAAGAGGATTCCGGCTACTCGTCATTTGCATTTTTACACGCACAGACCTGAACTACCGGGAAAAAAGACTGCTCGTAGCAATCCAATGTTACACTAAGACACCATAGGACTCTTTGGGCCTAAATCTTTCGCCAAATAGATTAATTAAACAATACTCATAAGAAGGTGTTTAGCATTATTGATCTGTCAGCATGGGCTTGCAATATATACATTTTGATCGCTGTATCCATGAGTAAAAAAACAAGTCTTCCGGTTGAGATTTGTAGAATCTAAGAGGGTAAGGCTATATCTGCAAAAGATTTCGATCCTCAACACAATCATCAACAAAGCCGTCCAGAAAGGTAGATATTCATGAAGGTCAAAATGTCAGCAGCGTCAGGAAACAAGAACGTGAAGGACCCCGGTGAGGAAGCAATCAAAACGCGAATCTTACAACATTTCTGACGGAAATAAAAAGAAAAAAAGCCTCACAAACAAAACAACTTCTATAGAAGCAATCAAAACGCGAATCTTACAACATTTCTGACGGAAATAAAAAGAAAAAAAGCCTCACAAACAAAACAACTTCTATAGAAGCAATCAAAACGCGAATATTACCACACAAAATGTAGACAGCAAATAAATTTAAAAAAAAAAAGGGGGGGGGGGGGGGGGAGTCCTCGCAAGTTGAACTAAATTTACAGCGATCAGATTCAGTGCATAACAGTGGAACGTTTGGCGGGCGGTGCCTGACACGGCAGAGTCTGGGCCCGATGACGAACAGGTCTCCAGGGAGGCGTTGCGTCGTCTGACTGCCCGCCGGTTGTGACCATTTCTCCGCTCCAGCGCCCGCCGTGAGGTCTGCTGTCTTGTCATCTACATCCATCTCAGGCTGCAATGCTTTATCTCTTCCACCTCGCTTGTTTAGAGAGAAAAGCTTTTTTGTTTCCTCTGTAAAAAGCACTGCTGGCTACTTTATTTCTTCTCTTTCTCCCCGCCGTTTTTCTTTTTTGATGCTTCAATGAGAATGTTGGTTTATGGACAAGAGGCCTATCGCTGCATGGCCTCCTCAGTTTATCAAAGCCTCAGTCCTCAAATCAATTTCCCCCTCCCTCCTAGAAACTGCGCAGGTTTCAGGAAAAAAAGACCTCCATCTCTGCGACAAGAAAATATCCCTTCTGGAGGCTACGGAAATTGAATTTTGGATGTCAGCAATGTTAGCCCATGTTAGCTGCTCGAGAAAAAAAAGTCCGTACAACTTTGCTTGCGGCAATTGGCACATAAAAGCTTCTCCTGTTAATGCACTCAAAAGTTACCAAATACATAGTTTTCTGCCCGACAACCAAACCGTTTGATATTGTACATTATTTCATGGCCCATTTCACAATCTCCTGCTCTCTACTTTCCTGTCACTGTTGGTCCTACGACGCACTTCCCGTTCTCTCCTACGGTTCACTGCTACGACGCACTTCCCGTTCTCTCCTACGGTTCACTGCTACGACGCACTTCCCGTTCTCTCCTACGGTTCTCTGCTACGACGCACTTCCCGTTCTCTCCTACAGTTCACTGCTACGACGCACTTCCCGTTCTCTCCTACGGTTCTCTGCTACGACGCACTTCCCGTTCTCTCCTACAGTTCACTGCTACGACGCACTTCCCGTTCTCTCCTACGGTTCACTGCTACGACGCACTTCCCGTTCTCTCCTTCGGTTCTCTCCTACGACGCACCTCCCGCCCTATCGACAACGTCGCAGTTTACTGCGGACGATATGATGTTTCTGGCAGCGAAGACCCTCTTTTTCTTTTTCATAGATCTTTTCCACATCCACAATCAATTGTAACAAGCCCTTTCACTAACGCCAGCTCGTTCACAGTATTGCATGCAGTATGTATCAACAGTAAAGCACCAGCCGCCAAACCTTACTTCGCTCCGAGAGACCCACATTTCGCGCTTTTGTTGGTTGCGGTAATGCATTATCTGTATTCCCTTCAATCTTTTCTCATGAATCCATACTGCCTGTATTGAGGCCGGGTTGCAGAATAATCTTATTAATAGTTCTCTCCGTCCGTGCCTCCGTGCCCAATCCTGACCATCGAACAAAATAAAGAGTACGAAGAGTTTTCGATCCAAGGACAGACAGAAAGCCGTTGGCCGTTTCCAATAGAACGAGCCATAAGCGCATTCTCGCCCTGAAGACAGCCAATCATTTCGACCACAATCTTTACAATCGCTCGTGCTCACTCATTCCTTTCGATAGCCATCACGAATAATTCTTCAGCCAGACGTGACGGTGCAAAAACGAGATCTTTAATATGAACTGGCCCTAGTATACTTACACAACAACGGATCTATTATTTACTATCCCTGCCCTGACTCTACCCTGCCACCCCTTAATTTTGTTTACCTCATAAACACTAAACTGCCGATAAGCTTTTTTCACGCGAGTGGATATATTTTTCGTATTGCTCACAAACAAATGCCATCGGCTACTCCAGACAACGCCAACGCAACTGTCTCAAATAACCCCTTGAACCTTTCATTCAATGTCGGAGATTTCGACAAAAGCAAATGAAACCTTTGAAAGGAATCGCCTTACTGGTCCCCACGTCTTTCGCGTCTTCCACCGGAAAGCCTCCAACAATCTTGCCAGGAAGAGCAACAAAACCCATTCCCAACAAATGGACCTTTGAAGAAGCGTAATGCCGTGGAATCTGTAAAAAAAACAAAAAAAAACCGTCTCAGCTGATTAGAGTCGTAAGCGACAGCCAAGCTTTGAGTTAGTGATGCTTCCTGAAAGACAGGAGAAAACGAATGGACCTCATCACAATTCGAAGCGACAGCATTAAGGCTTTGGCTTTCTCCAGCGTGGAAGATAGAGGCGGTGGAAGACAGAGGAAGAAGGGCCGAGCCTGGCCAGAATAATAAGGACGAACTGCATTACGCTTACAGGCTAATGTCCCCCGAGACGTTCGGCAAGATTTGATTGAGATGACCTTTCCCCCGCCCCGGCGGAAACGTCTAGCAGGCAAATCAACGAGAAGAACGACCAATCAGCGGTGACCACTCACTGTCGGCATTCTGATGACTATCCTGATGGTCCACGAGGTTGACCTGCCGGAAGCTGATTTCCCCGCTCCTCTCTAATTTCACTGGCTGACCGTAGTTTATCATTCCTACTGCCTTGGACCATTCACAATGGACGTAAACTTGCAACCAAATTGCATCCATTCATCATCTTTTCAATTACAGGACTTCAAAAGTTATGTGTGTATTCCCCTGCCCAGTCGTTAACCTTTTGCAGCGGAGGGGGGGGAGAGAGAGAGAGAGAGAGAGAGAGAGAGAGAGAGAGAGAGAGAGAGAGAGAGAGAGAGAGAGAGAGAGAGAGAGAGAGAGAGAGAGAGAGAGAACGAACGAACTTTATTACTCAAGGATGGAGATTTTAGGCTCACGCCTAGTCTTACAATCTGTCCCTGCTAAACTAAGACATAAAAATAAAGACAATAAAAGGACAATTGTCAATCGCAATCATACAGTATTACTAATTACAAGAGAAAGAGAGAGAGAGAGAGAACGAACGAACGAACGAACGAACGAACTTTATTACTCAAGGATGGAGATTTTAGGCTCACGCCTAGTCTTACAATCTGTCCCTGCTAAACTAAGACATAAAAATAAAGACAATAAAAGGACAATTGTCAATCGCAATCATACAGTATTACTAATTACAACATTACCTATACGAATACATAATGCATGATAGAACATTGAAATGTACATGTATGTCAATATAATACAAAGGAAAAGAAAAGTCGACTCGCACACACACGCGCGCCGCATGCCTGCAATCACGTTCGCACTCAATACAACACACACACACACACACACACACACACACACACACACACACACACACACACACACACACACACACATATATGTGCACACACACAGACATATACGCACGCACACACACATACACACACACACACACACACACACACACACACACGCACACACACACACACAACAACAACCTCATCATCATCGTCGACATCATTATCATCATCAACAAAATATATATGGGTTAGTGATAGCAATGCATTCTTGCTAGAAACAGCTTCAGAATGTAACTGTTCGTGAACAGATATTTGCGAAGCTGCGCTTTGAAGTGTTTAATCGTGCTTGACCCCTTTATCTCACATGGTAGCGAATTCCAAATTGTTGAGCCCGAAAACGCTAAACTGGTTTTATATAAATCAATACGGGGTTGCGGGGAAATTAATTTGTTTGAGCCATATCTGTCTGTTGCTTTCTGAAATAATGATCGCATGTACTGTGGGGTCTCGTTTATTTGAACCTTAAACATTAAAAGCGCCTTATTAAATAATAACTGATATTTAAGTGATAAAAAATTAAGACTGCTAAGCTTTTGATCTGTTGATGTTTGCGGACCCGGCATGATAAGTTTAGCTGCGCGACGGTGAAGAGAATTTACTTTTTTTAAGTGAACATCGCTACAACCATCCCAAAGTGTAGATGCATAATTCAGATGAGGTAAAATATGACCAAAATAAAACAACTTGAGTGCTGTGGTATCAGCGTAATGCTTTAATTTGGAGAGAAGGAACAAGTTTTTAGATAAGGTTTTGGTAACACGGTTGAGGTGGGACTGCCACTTTAATTCAGCGTCTATTGTGACCCCGAGAACACGATGGCTGGTTACTTGCTCAATGGGTGACTCATTTAAACTGAGATGAAGATTCAGAGGAGCGAGTTGGTGTTTCTGTCGTGTTGTGATCACCATGCATTTAGTTTTGCCTGGGTGTATAATCATTGAGTTTTGTTTACACCAATCAAATATGTTGTTCAAACTCGTTTGAAGAGAGGTTTCAATAGATTGTAAACTTTTACCGGACGTGTAAAGAGACGAGTCGTCTGCAAAAAGGTCATTAATAACCGTCTTGTCTGATATACAGAGTGGTAGATCGTTAATGTAAATGCAAAATAAAAGTGGGCCCAAAACTGATCCTTGTGGGACGCCGTGCATTAGCCGTCCTATCGAAGAACGGTTACCATTAAGGGAGACAAACTGCGTTCTGTTCGCTAAATAAGAACGAAAAAAAGGTAAGTAGGATGCGTCGCCTAAATAACAAGATAATTTCTTTAACAGAATTGTGTGATCAACAATATCAAACGCTTTCTTAAAATCAAGGAAGACGGCGCCGACTGTTTCCGAATGGTGGCAGAGAGCCATGTATCGCATAGTTTAACGAGAGCTGTGTGACACGAATGTTTAGGGCGAAATCCTGATTGAGATGGAGCGAAAAGACCACGGCTTTCCATGTGCAGAAGCAAGCACTTTTGTACATGTTTTTCTAATGGTTTTGATACACTACTCACAAAAAGTTAAGGATCACTATGAGAAAACAGGTGCTCAATAAAATCAGTTCGCTACTGTTATTTATTTCTCAGTCAAACCAAATTGTTATGAATTCTTGTTCAGCTGTAAGTGGGCGATGTTGTGTTAGTGGGAAAATTGCACGGGATTCTCTACTACTGAGCTTGGTAGCAAAAGAAAAAGCGGAAACTTGCGAAAAAGGACCTTGTTTTGGACCGTTCAGCCCGAACACATTGCACAAGCCACATGGAAAAACCATTATGCACGTGCAAGCACTGCTGTTTATGTGTGAGATGCTGTCACTTGATTGGCTTTTTGAGAAGACATACCACCAGTATTAGGCATTATCTGACAATGCCTCCACGACGAAAATTGAACGAGTTTGAGAGGGGACGAGCTGTTGCATGGTTCCAAGATGGTGTCCCCAAGCGAGAAGCGGCCAGGCGACTTCACGTGTCCATCTCGGTCATTGTCAGACTGATTAAACGTTTCACAGCCACTGGGAGGGTCCAGGAAAGACGCAGACCTGGGCGACCAAAGAAGACAACTCCGCGTGAAGATCGTCTCATTGAACGACTAGCCATGCAAACAAGAACAGCCTCTTCCAGCATTATTCGAAGGCAGCTGAGGGTGACTACTAACACCAACATCAGCCAGCAGACCATACGGAATCGCTTTCATGGGTTTAACCTCCGTTCTCGTCGCCCATCTGTACGGCCACGCTTAACTTCAGCCCATAGGGCAGCACGCCGCGCCTTCTGCAGACGTCACGTGAGGTGGACACTTCAGCAATGGTCCCAGGTCCTGTTCAGTGATGAATCACGCTTCACCCTGAACCACAACGACGACCGACTGAGGGTCTGGAGGCGCCAAGGGGAACGCTACATTGACGCCACTGTCCAAGAAAAGGTGGCCTTTGGTGGAGGTTATGTAATGGTCTGGGGGGCCTTCAGCCTTCACCACAGAACATCCTTGTTTCATGTACAGGGTAACCTGACTGGCCTCCGATACCGGGATGAGATCCTTCGACCGCTGGCTGTGCCTACACTGCAGCAGATGGGACCGCAGGCTGTCTACCAGGATGACAACGCTCGCCCCCACAGGGCAAGGGTGGTCAACGACTTCCTGCAGCAGTCTGGAGTCAACAGAATGGAGTGGCCAGCATGCAGTCCCGATCTCAACCCGATTGAGAACCTCTGGGATGAGTTGGATCGCAAAGTGAGGAGCAACCACCCCCCTCCCAGGGATGTCCAGCACCTCTACCAGATGCTGCAGGCTGACTGGCAGGCGCTTCCACAGAGGATCTTCACCACCCTGGTCAACTCTATGAGGACTCGCTGCGTCGAGTGCCAGAACAGCCAGGGCGGTTACACGCATTACTGAACTTTTGGGAGCATCTGAATGCCATGTCTTGTGATTTCAACGACTTTGTGAAATTAAATTTTGATACGTACACACTTTGATCAAATGTACAGACCAAACGATTGCTCGAAATTGAAGGAAATGTTGTATCGTTATCACTAAAGCATTGAATTAAACGTTTGCCAAATACCAACGCATTGGCTTTCTTATTTGGAAAGTTATGAATTTGTGTGCAAGTGATCCTTAACTTTTTGTGAGTAGCTTAGAACAGACAATAGCGAAATTGGCCTACAATTGTTTATGTCGGTTAAGTCTTTTGTTTTGGGAAGTGGAATTACTTTTGCGGTTTTAAATATGTCTGGAAACACATTTCGGTCAATGCATAAGTTGTACGCATACGTAATTGGCTCAACAAGAAAGGGTAACGCTAACTTGAGTAAGGAAGCCGGTATGTTATCGGGTATGTCCAGAGAGAGAGAGAGAGAGAGAGAGAGAGAGAGAGAGAGAGAGAGAGAGAGAGAGAGAGAGAGAGAGAGAAGAGAGAGAGAGAGAGAGACAGAGAGAGAGAGAGAGAGAGAGAGAGAGAGAGAGAGAGAGAGAGAGAGAGAGAGAGAGAGGGAGATAAATCAGACCCGGGGAAAGAATCAAAAATAGACTTATTTTTCCCCTACTGAGTCCTTCATCAGCAATCCATCGTGCCTTTTTCCGTGCCTACTTTTAAATGCCCTTGTACCCTCTGGGTTTCACGAAAAATAAACCTGTTTTTGATTTGTATCTCGCTGACTCTCACTGATTTGTCAGTTTCCGGCAAGTGTCATTAATGATGTTGTTCCACTTTTTACACCTTACCCTTTCATCGACACACTTCAGCATCGCGCCATCAGTCCGCTCGATTTTAATTTGCTCGCCGTGTCGATCACAGTCGGGAAACATTGCAACGGTGGCTGGCAAAAAAAAAAAAAAAAAAAAAAATGGATCTAACAACCACGACTGGTGCGGGCTGGCATTATTCACAGTCTCAGGGAGCAAGCAGCGAAATTAATCTGTACCCTGCAGTGACCAACAGGGCAAAGAATGGCTGGGGTTCGGAAGGCATTGGAGTGACAGTCTGGGTTCCCGGGTGCGACTTGCCTAGAAAAATGACCAGGACTAAAAAGAGTGCTGTGCTTAATTAGTTGCTGGTTACAGAAAGTCCACTTTAAAATGTGATCGATTATTTTTCATCCAATGTAAAATTACGATGAGGGCATCCACAGTTACTCACATCTGTCACGCATCTGCTTTTAAACATTTTTGTGGACAAATTCCACACAACGCCCTATTAAACACAGGCTTTTGCCATAACGTCTGCAGAACATAAACAATGCACTCTGTTTGAGATACAAACAAGTCACACGACCATAGTTGATTTAGTTAGCTTAATCAATGCAATAAGATTATAGATGGTAGCACTTAATAACCATTTTGTTCAGGCTCATTCATAAATCTAAATAAGCTGCTGATATAGTACTGGTCGTTACCAAGGCTACAGGAGATTGAGGAGGATATATCAGTAATGCGGTGCCTTCTTCGATCATCATCTGCAGTCATGCCAGATCTGTGGGAGCGAAATGGCGACAGGAGACGGGTGATTAAAGCACAGACAGACGCGTCACGCACAGATCAGACTCACGATACGAGATCGAGCGAATGCCAATCCTTAAACCCCTAGGATGGTCAGTGAAATCTCTCGTGCCAGTAATCACCAAAACAAAGCGTGGGCAGAGGCATTAATCTCAGAGGAAGGCAGCCACTAGACTGGAGGCTTCGAGGCATTGACTTCTTCCCCATAGCGCTGACCTGGCTGCGGTCATTTCACTGTCCGAGGCTGCTGACCGCCCGCGCAATCATGAGAGGGCGTGGTCTCCGGACAACAACCGTCTGAACGGTAATCAGTTCAACCTGCTGCCCATGCACAAACCACTTTAGGCAGAGTTTAAATACTGCTCGACACTTCCACGTGAGGTTTGGCCTCCTAAGTGACTGAGAATGCAAAATAATGCAGTTCTGTCTTTGAGGTTTCGAATCAAAATAACGCAGACACAATTATTCCAACTAATAATCAGCCGAGTGTTTCCACAGACAAGGGGTCGAACTGAAAACTTGAACACTGAAAAGAAGGGAATGTTAACCTCCTCTCCGACGTCTGGGGAACTGCCCGAGTTCACTTTGGGTTTTGGATTTAAACCCGCTTATAGAGAGAGTCTCAACTTGGATCCTCTTAGTATTGACAGGCACTGCCACGCATAAAGCACATGAATATGAGAGAGAGAGAGAGAGAGAGAGAGAGAGAGAGAGAGAGAGAGAGCATTGGGGAGAGAGAGATAGAGCATTGGGGAGAGAGAGATAGAGCATTGGGGAGAGAGAGATAGAGCATTGACGAAAGAAAGGGGATGACAGTACAAGCCTCTATTTGGCAGTAGCCGGCTCTGTGGCAAAACACCACTAATGTATTGATGGATTACAGCCAACGGTCCCCCTCTTCAGACGATGTCTTGAGAGGTGCAATTTGTCCTTTTCAGGCCCGCCAGTGAATGAGACGCGGCCAGACCGTGGCCCCAATCAAAACACGACCAATACTGACGACCACCGATCTGTCTGTATCTTTCCATCCTGCGCCCCTCTTCTGTCTGTTTGTACGCGGAGGGTATGGAGGGTATTCCAAAGATGGAGTTCCCTTCGTGTGCCCCATCCAAGTGTGCGGTTCAATAAGGCCGAAAGATCGTTATCCGGAGTACGCTTGATTACCCACACACATCTGCTCCCTTCCATTTTACAGCAAGGGGCCGACTGAGCCCGGATCTCTTTGGTAACTACAAAAATAGAAAACATCTGATACATCATTGGCTACAAGTCTACAAGAATTATGTACAGCGTAACGTTTGCAGGTGGTATTATTTGCTTGAAAAGACTTTTCCTATAGACATTACTCGATTCTTAAGTACGCATACAGAGAAAAAATGAAACGATCTCTTAACACTGGAAATGTTCTATTCCGCAGCTGCATGAGTCATCTGAACTTTACAACCGACTGCGTAAATTTACTGCATCAACCACTCTCATTAACAACTGTGCGACATAGGCTCATAGCAGGACGTTGGCAAGCACCGCCAAGCACCTGCCTCTTATGTCTATAATTATTTTGTAATTAATATGATTGATTCACTTCTCCTGATGACATAATGATTAACATTTTAAACTGGCATGATGAAGTTATCAAAGAGCGTGAACGAACATTCATTTTGCGCTTTGGATCATTTAAACTGAAACTTTGGTGGGAATTGTCACATGATCAAACGTTCGTCAAATGTCGGGTAACGCAGAATACACGAACTACGCGAAAGAGGTGAGTTTCCCGACGGAGACATACAAACACATACTTGAGTCTTGCCTGCCTCTTGCATACTAATGAATTGCTGAAAACACAACCTTGACGGAAATGTATTCAGATCAAAGCCAAGGGTTGCAGCGATAGTGTCAGAGCTTCGAAATATTACACATGTCAGTCCACTCTCTCACTTGAACACCGACACCAACGTACCCCCCCTCCCCCTCTCTCTCTCTCTTCCCTCCAACCCCTAAGCCACACGTTCCCATCCAGCAATGATGTGAACACTCACGCTACCTGTCAGTATCGACGTTGTACAACATTGTAAACCCAATGTGACCAGTTTTAATTCCAACCATGCTCTCAATCTCTCATTTCCTTTTCAACGATTTTTAGCTCTTAGGGTCTGTCACACACAGGGTATTTCAATATATCCTCCCATTACACACTCAAGCTATCATTATGCAGGCTACCCCTGAATAGCGTGTGTTAGCTCAGCTGTCCAAAATCTCTGTTAACTGCTAAGTCTGCGATCAATGACTGAAAAGGGGCAGGGTTTAAATGGGGCGAGGGTAGCGGGGTAGAAATAGGGGTGGCGAGATCGAACGATGAGGATCGACATCACAAGAGACTAAGCGTTAGTGGTACCGCGTTTGTAGCCAGAAGAAACTTCACGGTCAACTGAACCAAGACCATTAGTGATGTAAGGTTGGGTCCGTGGTCAGACAAGCGTAAGATTATGCGGTCACTGTACAGCACGGGCCACTTTTGCGAGGAAGTAGCGCGAACAACTAAGCGATCTGAGATCGACAAATACGGGAGGGCAACGCACGAGCGGATCGTCCTAAACCGATCACACGGATAACTGCGAGCGTCGTCCCAGTGAAAGGATTGCCACTGTGTCATCTATTCCTTTGCGCTTGCTGAATGAACAGGGCTTTACACAACCGCAACACACCAGGGAATTTTGGGTTGACCTGGTCCTATGTGAGCTTCCATGGGTAATTATGGACTTGGATCAAAGAGCTTCGACCGCGAAAAGACTGAGATGAAGCTCTCAGGTTGGATTACCAAGGTTTCTCAGACACCATTCAGTTTACCCATAAATGTACATAAAATGGCAATTTGGTCGTTGATGGAGTTTTAAACACACGTGGCATGGAACTGTTACCCATCACGATCGACAACCTTAGACTGAAAAAAAGCCTGAACAAGTTAGCTTTACAACGTACCTGGAGAATGTACGTAATCCATCTTTAAATTAAACCGCCCGATGAACGGCCCCTAGAAGGTCCACATGTTGACCGAATTCCCCATACGGTAAGACAAGCCTTGAAATCTATCGGTTCTCCGGAGGACAAGCCCGAAACACTATAAAAGACAAGAAGCGCTTCGAAAATGGGCCTACACGTGGTAAGCTATTTTACGCATGGGTGCATTAAAGTCTGAAACATCTGCTAAAAAGTTTTCTGACCGACCAACACTGAGATTAATGTAAAAGTTTCATATTTCAACATAAGTGCTTGAAAAGTACCTGCACGCCGATCAAATGGCTTGAATTTAAGTTTTAGATAACACAAGCCTCAGAATGTTATACAAGATAAAAGACGTCTTTAAAACGGCTGTGTTTGCAAGAACAAGAAGCGTAGTATCAGTAATTAATACATGTAGAGGCAATATTCTTGCCTGTATATGAAAAGTTCACCTTTACAAACCCCATACTTCCATTGCTGGTTTTGCAAACAAAAGTCAAGCAAGACATTTTTCAAAGTCATTAAAAATAGCTACAGACTGGTTCTTGTTCTATCTGCGATCTCCTGTTGGAAGAGCTTGGCCAGCAAACAGACGCCACGCACATTGCCTCATTGCCAAGAGAAAAGACTATCGGCGTGGAACATTTGCCTGCTTTTTAGAGATGGGGGCTTGAGACAACATGAGTATAGACCATGTGTTGTCCTCGTTTGGGATTCCGCGCACGGTTCCACTCTTCACAATGACATAAATCGTTTCGATCAAGACTACTTAAACGCCAAGCAGCCGGCATGCATCGAATGTAAAGTAGTCTCCAAGACAGCCAGTAAGTTCAATTTGAGAGCCAATGGGAAGGTTGTTTTTTCAGTCGAGTCCAGTCTTTTCCAATGAATAATCAGCTTGGGGAGGAGGCCCACGCTCCGTCTTAAAATCTTATTAACTTTTTTTTGTCTGACCGACCTCGGATGCCCAAAATAACATTACCAACAAACTCCGTTAACAGGCTGCTTAATTTTGAAAGCTGGGATGTTTTGGCTATTATCTGAGCTCTCCATCAAAATTGCATTTGGTTCTCAGATCCACCTCTCCATTCCATTCTCGTCCCTAGTGGCGCCCTGTTTCTGTCCCCTTACAGCTGATGCAAACAACGTCAACTGAAGAAGAGAAGGGCACACGCTGTGACAAAATACTGTTGACTTTTTCCCTTTTCCACTAAAGAATCTCGAACCGTGTGAAGACAAATTCCTGTTCGACCAAGCCCAGCAAGGAGGCTCCTTGTGGATTTGATGTGCTTCCTGTTTATCCATACCCGGGCCCTGTTTTTATGCCTCGAAATCTACAGGGAGATAAACTGTTTTAATAACGAATCCGTTCCATGGGGCAACGTTGAAGCACAGTGCTGCTTACGAGGTTGCAAGGATCAGCTCTTTGACAAATTGCCGTCGAACGAACTGGTGTTTAACCCAACCCTCATGCAGCGAAATAGGAACGGTGGAAAACAAGCCCTGACAACCGAGATGGAGAACAATTCCTTGGGGCTGCTGGTGGTTCTTGCTGCTCGGAATTAATTCCAGCAGCGTTTTGCCGCCAACGCGGGTCCCTCACCTCCCTTACTCTCTTCCCTTTATGTCTCCAACTTTTCGTTGTCGTTAGAACAAAACTTGTTTGTGTCCTGCTTTCCCGACCCAACCCCCACCGCTCCAACCCCCCCCCCCCCCCTTTCCACCAATCGCCTTCGCCCCCTATCGCGGAGGAACCAATCAATTGACGAAGGCACCCCTGACTCTGCAGGGTGAGAGCGCGATCTACCGCTTTGTCCTTTTAACCACCTACATCTCTGGAATTCTGATGGGCTGACAGCCGCCTTGCTACCCTGCTTCGTATGCAGATTCTTTCCTGTAGTATTCTTTCCTCGTGCCTCTCCGGGGATCCAACAGGTTCCTTGCCCATCTGGTAGGGGGTTAGGGATCAGAAGCTGGTGCACAAATAAAGGCGCAAACATAGCTTAGAACTCCTCCTCCTTCCGTGGCTGGTGTCTTGGGGTCGGAGATTGGGGGAAGGGGAACATACGGGGGGGGGGGGGGGGGGGGGTGAGGGGGGATGTCAAAGAAAAGAAAACAGCACCAAAATGTGAGCAGAGAG
Organism: Littorina saxatilis; assembly: GCF_037325665.1. Lineage (NCBI taxonomy): Eukaryota > Metazoa > Mollusca > Gastropoda > Littorinimorpha > Littorinidae > Littorina > Littorina saxatilis. The sequence continues at coordinate 46,439,244 of NC_090246.1, forward strand.
GGACCTGTCTACTTGGGAGGCCAAACAAAAAACAAAAAAATAATACGAAAGAAAGAAAACTTCCACATGACAATGCATTACAAATCTGACAATTCCAGACACTTCAGCGCAGATGTACTGCTAGTAATTAGAGGATGTACCACATCAACAAATTCCCTTCAGAGAACTCCATCCATTTGAACTCACGCCAAGATACACTACAACCTTACTCCTGGTTGGACAGAGGGAAACAACCCTCGGCGCGGCGGAAACTGATGTGAACAATACCAGAATTATCTAGTGCGATGTCTGTGGACCCTGCTGTAAGTGATGGCAGGTGACACAAAGCATTGTGGTTTGCCAATACCACATGCCTGTTCAGATGAATACCACCCTCGTTCGTGGGCGTGAGGCATTCTGCTGTTTCGTTTTGAATAGGAGAGACCTGCAGAGGTTATCTACAGACTGAGAAAGATGTAGTACATAATGGATACTGATGCAACACGCGAGGTTAAAATAGACCTGACACACACAACGTTTCGTAAGCAACGCCCGAATTACTTATAACAAACACAATGTAAACTGATACAAAACTTCGCAGCTGAAAGCGTGCTCGTGTAGCAATATAATCTGAATGTAAAAAGTAGGGCATTTCGTTCAAAAATACCGTTAACAATCGCTGAGGGATGTTTGTTGAGTACAAGATGGACAACAAAATGTATTTGAGTTTCAAATCATATAATGCGCATTGCAGCATGATCTGTTTAAAAACATGTCCTATTGTAAATACTTAAATGTTCAACAGAAACCATGCTGTCCTTCTCAGCGAGCACCTCTTGTACACATGCAGTGATGTTGGTTTATACAGGTTTTGCATAGTATTCAATAATCGTATCGGAATAATATCGCCGGTTAGTGACTGCCTGTGCCAAGTAGAGAACGGGGACAAATCAATTCGTGACAGCGCCAGCACTAATCCACTGGACGTTCTGACAACATCAGGATTACACAGTCCCGTGCTAGGACAGGAATATGTGTGTCACGTGCACTCTGGGTCTGCCTCGCTCGACGTCAATGATAAATGACATGTTATCCTTCAAATATTTCGTTTGAAACAGACGCCACGCCTCGGCCCACATGCATTCGACACAGTTTTAACTATTATCGCCCAACATTAAGCGTACATATATGGCGTGTGTGTTATGAAACGAGATTGTATCGAAAGCACACCACGAGTCAGTGATCTCACTGCTTGCATTGTACCCTGCAGGGTAACAGGGATAAATCAATGCGTGACGGCGCCGGCACAAATCCACTGGACGCTCTGACAACATCAAAATTATAAATAGTTCCGAGACGGAGAGGAAACATGATTTGCCACGTGCAATCTATATGTGCAAATGTAGACCACCTGTGTTGTCACAGCTCAATGAAGTTCTGCATTATTGTGGATGAATCATACAGGTGCTTTCACATCGTATTGTCACAGTGCTGCAAAGAATTAGCAGTAGCCTACTACGGCCAGTAAAATGATAATGAGTCTGACTGAATAGGGTACCATGGCACAGCAAAAATGAACTGTAAAACTAGAATTAACACAGATTCTGAAGAATGTGGTTATCGACTGAGCAGCGTATCATAGAACAGCATCTCTGCTATTAGAATGATGCAAAGAACTACAGCAGTATAACAGGTTTCCTTTAATGTGATGCCATGAAATGACTATAATTATATAATTATGTAGTGCTGACATTGATGAGTATTATCACAGTTAGGTTTTGCAGCAGGGCAGGTGGTAAGACTTCGCGCTGGGTGAGCATGTGACATTTGCAAGGTACCCGAGTATTCCAACCACCTGCATAGTTTCGGTGTTTGCAGCGCTACTTGACACACTTTGACGCCGCTGCTGCGTGAATTCTGGGTCAAACAACACTACCCGACACCACGGAGCATTGGTGGCAGGTAGACAGAAGGACTACCATCTAACCTGATGATAACTGGGTCAAACACACCATGTACCGCCCGACCGCCCACCCGATCGATCAATCCTCTGTGCACTGTAACTACATCGACAAAGCACGGTTAGGGATGATGTGAGGGAAGCTAATTGGCTTTTTTTGTTCCCACAGAAAGCCAACCCCAGCAGAAAGTACCCACCATCTATTTTTTGTCTCTCTCTCTCTTCCCGCTCTCAGCCCTCTGTAAGTTTTACCATCTCTTCTCTGAGCCCTGTGTAGGTCTGATTTCATTCTTACCCCTAGTATTACTATGTACTCGTACACCTCTAGGAATCAGTATTACCGTCACATTCTTGTCCTTAGCAATAGTACTCTTACACTTCAGTGACTATTAGCGTAAGTACTCTCCACGCTACTCGATCTCACTTCATTCTGACGTATATATATATGTACTCACAGGTATGTGGCGTCATGTCTACATGTGACCTACGGGCACTGCTCGTTCGTAACTCTATCTACTCCCGTCACTTCAAAGAAAGCCATAGTTAACGTCCATAGGCACACGATTCAGCCTAAAGTTATTATTTTAAACTAGCTGTTCAGTTTTCTGGCTTTACTTTATTTGTTTTAATTGTGTGTGTGTGTGTGTGTGTGTGTGTGTGTGTGTGTGTGTGTGTGTGTGTGTGTGTGTGTGTGTATGTGTGTGCCAGTGTGTGTATATGACTCTCACCTAAAAAAAAATCCTCCCAAGCTTGCACTATTGTTCACAATGAAATGCATCATGACATTGACGTGCAAGTTCACAGCCTTCGCTGGCTCTCATTCCTTGTCTCTTTTACAAAGCATGCATCGTTTGGTGTCGCTACTCTTTCATCACATTCGGTTATGGGCATCCCGGATGAATTTCCCATTTCTCTGGATTAGTCTCCATGCAAAAAATCCCACGTGAACATTCTCCCCTCCTCTTGTCCCATGCCTTTACCCCCCCCCCCCCACCCCCACCCAATAACCTCTCCCTTTCCTGTGGTTTTGTGATCCTCTTGTTCATCATAAAAGTGACAGACGCCGTCAAAACCTGCAAGTCCATAAATGTCTATTACGATGCAGCCGTTGGACATAAATATTCATTGCGTAGCTGATCTCGAACTGAAGTTAGCGAAAGCTCCAAAGTATTAATCATAAGAAGGATGATCGATCAGGTACAAACTAGGTTCCCGTTAACTCCTGCACACGTCAAGATTTGGTGTGTTAAAAGGTAGAGGTGTGCGAGGAATGCCATTCTCTTTTATCCTCCGATCCAGGAGATGGCTAAATACCGGAAGAAGAGAATATGTCGGTCCTAAACGGCGTGCCAAGTGTTGCTTTTAATAGGTCATGAGAAAATCATAGAGGGGGAGGGGCAATAAGAGGAACGGGGACGTTGTTTTGAAACTATTTTTTTGGTTGGGAAGGTGTGAACAGAAAGAGGGATGGAGGGAGACAAAGAGAGAGAGAGAGAGAGAGAGAGAGAGAGAGTGTGTGTGTGTGGGGGGGGTGTTTGTGTGTGTGTGCGGTCCTTTATGAACAAACCAAAGGAGGCTACAAGATACGTAGGCTCAGCAGTGACCCAGACGACGCGAAAGTTATCTAAAATGAGTGGACAGAGACAGATATTAATGAAAACCACCTGACTTGCATACCAGTCCAACAATTTGCTTATCCGTGCATGGATCTCTCTCCGGTTATAAAGCGCATGAGTAGACTGAACACTGAACTATCACTGAAAGTATTCTCTTGTCTACCACGGTACGCGTAGTTTGACACATCTGCAAGTTAAAGCAGAAATAAACATAAATTAGTCGCTGATTTGCGTGACGCATAAATGCTTTCGAAGGGCGAGTCTACCTTCAAAGGCGCCTAGAATTACAACAAAAAGATAATTCCCGGACTGGTTAGAGTTACGCGCGTACGAAACAATACACAGTCGCTATCTTATACCTTAGTTCAAGAAAACACCGATTATCTTTGATGAGAGAGTGTGTCACAGAGAGCGATTTAAGCAATTAGTTCCTCAGGTGACAGGTTTAACAGAAGATAGGAGAGACAGGGACAGACTGTGCGAGCGTGTGTGTGTGTGGGTACCTCCGTTGTCCTAAGAAAAGAATGTAAAAAAAACCAAAACAAATTCTGCTTTTTTGAAGGTATTCAATACAGAATTTGCTACCATAATTACTATTAAACAAAAAGTCCCAAATGATATTTTGTGTTTGTTTGCTTGGTTTATTGTCTCTTAAGTTTGTTTGTGTTTTCTTCATTTGTATGGTTTTTTTTTCCCAACAACTGATCACCCAATGTAACAATTGTTACTGCGCATTATACACTGTACTGTTCTTTAAAGTCTTCTATTCCCTTTTCAAGTTAGGTCCAACGACCACACAGTCAGAATTGCAGGCTATTCACATCCGTCACAAATGCGTGCACCGCACCAATGCACTAAAAGTGAGATGGTGGAGTAACAGACAAAAGAGTTGACCTCAATGTGACAGGCATAGGTCAGGGAGAATAAAGGAACATCACCAAACAATGACAAACTGCATCGTTGTTACAGACAGCGTTCTTTACTTACTGTTAATACCTCCGTCCCAGTACACAGTCTCACCCACACGCTCACTCGCGATCGCACGGACGCAGGCACGCACCCACGCACGCACACGCACACCCACCCAAACATAGTCAGCATCACATCTGCTCATCTTTTCTTGTCTTCTCTTTTGAACAGGGACAAGGGCAAGTCAGAGAGACCCCCATCATGTTGGCGAAAGCAGCAAAAACTGTTCATTGGTCTACTCGTAATCAACAATGCACACTTGATGTTATATGTTGTGTGTGTGTGTGTGTGTGTGTGTGTGTGTGTGTGTGTGTGTGTGTGTTTGATTTCTTTTTATTTTAGACGCAAAGGAAATCCTAACAGACCTCATCAAGTTTGCAGATGCGACAACAACTTCCAACCGGTCTTCCCGCAATCAGTGCAACACGTTTTTATATTTAGTCAAGTTTTGACTAAATATTTTAACATCGAGGGGGAATCGAAACGAGGGTCGTGGTGTATGTGCGTGTGTGTGTGTGTGCGTGTGCGTGTGTGTGTGTGTGTGTAGAGCGATTCAGACTAAACTACTGGACCGATCTTTATGAAATTTGACATGAGAGTTCCTGGGTATGAAATCCCCAGACGTTTTTTTCATTTTTTTGATAAATGTCTTTGATGACGTCATATCCGGCTTTTCGTGAAAGTTGAGGCGGCACTGTCACGCCCTCATTTTTCAACCAAATTGGTTGAAATTTTGGTCAAGTAATCTTCGACGAAGCCCGGACTTCGGTATTGCATTTCAACTTGGTGGCTTAAAAATTAGTTAATGACTTTGGTCATTAAAAATCAGAAAATTGTAAAAAATAAAAAAAATTATAAAACGATCCAAATTTACGTTCATCTTATTCTCCATCATTTTCTGATTCCAAGAACATTTAAATATATTATATTCGGATTAAAAACAAGCTCTGAAAATTAAATATATAAAAATTATTATCAAAATTAAATTGTCCAAATCAATTTAAAAACACTTTCATCTTATTCCTTGTCGGTTCCTGATTCCAAAAACATATCGATATGATATGTTTGGATTAAAAACACGCTCAGAAAGTTAAAACAAAGAGAGGTACAGAAAAGCGTGCTATCCTTCTTAGCGCAACTACTACCCCGCTCTTCTTGTCAATTTCACTGCCTTTGCCATGAGCGGTGGACTGACGATGCTACGAGTATACGGTCTTGCTGAAAAATGGCATTGCGTTCAGTTTCATTCTGTGAGTTCGACAGCTACTTGACTAAATATTGTATTTTCGCCTTACGCGACTTGTTTACACGTAGTGTCATCTCCGCTCAACCAAGCCTCTGTACGTGAAAGAAAATCGAGCTAAGTTAAGAGGGAAGAATTAAAGTGCACACACACAACAAGAAAAAGAACAAACAAAATCCTTCTCAATCAGATCAGATATGATGGCAACAGAGTAGTTGAAGTGTGAAATGGGAGAAGGAAGTGTTGTGCTGATCTAGTGGATTTTTTCCACAAGAAAAAAACAGGATGAGGAAGGCTAGGAGGGCAAGAGCAAGAAGAGAAACGTAAAACGTGAACCCTGACCCAAAGAAGAACACAATTCAAGCCTTCAGTTACTATATTTTTAGGTTTCCTTTTGTCCTGAAATTTGCACAGCTTGATGTTTCTTTGCGGTTTTATACTTTTATTCCAGCAGTACAAAAACATAAACTTCTGGTGCCGATAATCCCTTTTGCATCCGCAGTGTTTTCCTTATATCCTAATGCAACAAACAAACAAACAGACAGACAGAGAGACAGACAGAGAGACAGACAGAGAGACAGAAAGACAGACACACCAACAACAACAACAACAACAACAACAACGTCGCAAAAGCAAAACCAGCACGACCGATATCACCACCCCCACCACCTCCTGCACATATTCATAAGCCCTCGGCCCCAAACCACGGCTTTTTGTCTGACGCACAAATGTCGCTTTGAACATCTCTTACTCCGCACTGTCTCAAGCTACAACTCACACCTCGTCAAAGAAAAAGGCCGACTGATTCCGCCTTGTTGTTGGAGAAAGTCGACTCCAGGCAGGGGAGAAAGGGGACAGGGGACATTGAGCGAGAAGAAAGAACAACGGAGAAGGAAAAAATCGATATGAGTGAGAGAGGAAGAAGACAGGGGACAAAAACTGATGAACACAAAATAACACCAAAAATCGAGACAGATGCCACGGCGAGGGAGAAGCCATTTAAACATGCCAATTGCGATTGCGGCTACCCCAGCACGAAATGTGGCGGACATTTTATTGCCCTCGGCGAGCTGGAACCAAAATAAGAGAAATTCATCGAAATAAAGCAACTTCGCCAAAATAGGGTACAGAGGCAGGAGGTCGGGATGAGGGAGTGGGGGGGGGGGGGGGGTGCAAGAGAATAACAATAATAGGAAAGCGCGCCGGGAGAAGGGCGTTGGATGATGCGGGGCTAAATCGGAAAGTAATCGAAAAAGTTTGGGAGGTGGATGAGGAGGGGGTAGGGGTAGTGGTGACGGGGAGGAGTTCAAGAGATAATAATGGGGAAGCGAGCATAAAGCATCAGCCCCAGTGGATGCACGCCAAGAAACTCTCATCCATTTTTCCGTCACTATTGCGTCTCTGGGGTCACGATCCGCATTGTAATGACGCATTCCGCGGACTCGTGAATGTACTTCCATTTCTTCTTCCATGATTTCAGTTATCAGTTGAGAATCCGATCGGAATAGGAATTCATTATCGTAAAAGGCCGTGCATGCAGCAGAGGAGATAAACAATACTGCTTTTTACTATAAACAACAACAAAATAACAACAAAACCTGAAAAAACGCGTATTTCTCTGTCTCTCATTAATTCCTGTCCCCTCTGCGTACCGAAGAATGGCCAAACCAGGAAATCTGACGCACCAACTAATAGCTGTAAGTGAATGAAAACAACAAGGCTGATTTCGACGGTCTGATGTCACCTCTCTCTATCTCTCTCATTCACCCCAACCCTTCAGAATCCCCCCCTAAATTGCTCATTTAAATTTCTAGAACATTCTCTACGTATAACCCCAAACTGCCTCCTCTCCAGCCCTGCACCAGGCAAGCAGAAGGCACCGGTGCAGTGACACAAA
>NC_090246.1:46451907-46546907 GCF_037325665.1 Littorina saxatilis
GTTGGGGGTTCCCCACTTGAATCCGCTGGACGACTGGCGCCTTCTATACTCGTCGTCGTACAGAAGCACCGACTGCCACAAGTATCTGGCCCCCAGCTCGCCTATCATCTCTGTGTACCGGAGGTAGGCGGTCGAGTCAAACCCGGGCTTCTCAGCAATCAACCTCGCCATGATGCGTGCGTTTGCCACAATCCAGTGGCAGGGGGAGACTTTGTCAAGTTTTGGTCTCTGGTTGAGTTTTAGGATGACACCTCCCCCGAGTGTCACCTCTTCCTCGGCCGCCATCGACCCCGGCACAAAATCCAGAATGGAAAGATAGGAGGTCTCACCTGTTGGCTGCAGTGACAAGCCGCCTAACAGTCCCTGGAGTGGTTCCACGCTTTTTTCCTCAGTCACCCGCTGGGATAGTGGCCCTCCCCCGCTTCGCTTTTGCAGGGCCGCCACTGCTACTCTCAGCGCTACGTAGTGGCCACGCTTGAGACCCAGGCCCTCCAAATCCTGGGCAGTCGCATTACTGAGCACATTGAGGGTGTTCAACTCCTCATCCTGGAGAACTTTAACCACCGTTAAAGGCAGATCTGTCGCCCACGCTCCAAATTCGAAGTCCATATTGCAGTAAGAAATAGTTGGCATATGCCCGCTGCGCCGCGCTGGTAAGGACTGACCACAATGTGTTGCTCTCCCGTTCTTATAGACCCCCGCTGATGCATCACACGTGCAAGCCCCCCGGCAACATGGACATTGCGGCTGGGCTCTTCTCCTTGACTTTCACAAGTCCTCCTCTCCCCTCTCTTTCTAATTACGGGCCTAAGTGTTGATATCCTGCTTTACTACCCTCTCTTCCCTACCTGCCAACACTGATCCCTTTAGGTCTACCTCAAGTATCTAACATCCTCCTCCTCCACCCGCGGCTAATCTGTCTCGTTTAAATAGAGTTTATCTGACGCTGCCCGCTCTATCTAAACTCACACGCAATTCGCTGACTTTCCGTGACCACATGCATATATATATGTCATTCTTTTTCCAACATTCAAATTAGCTATATACTGTTGTACCCGTTCCATACCAATCTCTTTTTTTTCAAACCCCCACACCACGCTCCACAAAATAAACAAATGCAAGTGTGTGGGCCTTTTCGTGAACTGTCATCGCTGGGTGGAAACATACACCAGCTGTCCCAGGTACTTGAACAAAACTGCAATCGCACTAAGTGATTTACAATCAAAGCCATTCGGCGCGACAGCCGCAAACACAGCAAACATCGCAGATTAGTCTGTGCGCAAACCAACCGCAGGCGTTGACATCATAAAGCGCAATATCGCACACGGGGCAACATTCTCCTCGGTCCGGGCCGCCACGGCTGTCGCCCTCGCCACATTCCAAAGACAACAAATGAACTGGATGAAGATGAAGGAATCCATCAAAGCCTGCAGAAAATGGGCGATTTCAACGGTGAGGCAGTGTTCCTCAACCTTCAGCAAAGCACGCCCCAGTGACCGTAAGGAAACCGTAAAACACGGCGATTGCGTCACGGGGGTTTAAACTGCGTCATAAAGGCTGTCCAGCGGCTCAGCTCAGCTGTCTTAATGTGCGTTGGACAGTTTATGGAGATGAGCCCAGTGGGTCAAGGAGAATTACCCGTCTTGTCCAAAGCCCCCTCTTCTATGTTCTCCTTCTCTGCCTGCAGGCATTGACCGCTCTGCCTTCATCAGCGCTTCGTCAAGGAAGTTGCCGACTGTATAATGTTTGCTTATATTTTGTCCTGATAAACGTTTCATTGCAAACCTCTATGTGTGTGTGTAAATGTGTGGGTGCGTGCGCGCGCGCGTGTGTTTGTGTGTGAGCGTGCAGGCGTGTGTGTGTGTGTGTGATTGTGTGACTATGTGTGAGTGTGTTCTTTCTTTCTTTATTTGGTGTTTTACGTCGCTTTCAACCACGAAGGTTATATCGCGACGGGGGAAGGGGGGAGATGGGATAGACCACTTGTCAATTGTTTCTTGTTCACAAAAACACTAATCAAAAATTTGCTCCAGGGGCTTGCAACGTAGTACAATATATTACCTTACTGGGAGAATGCAAGTTTCCAGTACAAAGGACTTAACATTTCTTACATACTGCTTGACTAAAATATTTACAAAAATTGACTATTATTCTATACAAGAAACACTTAACAAGGGTAAAAGGAGAAACAGAATCCGTTAGTCGCCTCTTACGACATGCTGGGGAGCATCGGGTAAATTCTTCCCCCTAACCCGCGGGGGGTTGTGAGTGTGTGAACCATGATGGTAGGAGAGGGGTGCTCGTGTATGTAAATGAACAATCGTAAAGATAACATTGATGCTTTGACACAGGCTCATGACCTCCTGATGCTTTGTCACTCACGCTTTGGCATCTTTTCATCAGAAACATCCACTGGCGCCATGAAGCTTTACCATCGTGACTGTCAATACACTGAACTTTTTACCGGCGTGGTTGAAGGTCAGTCCCATGAAAACTCCAATTATAGTTCAGACATTAGATTCCTTTCAGTTCTGTTGTTTGCTAACAAAATAACACCAACAAATTCAACTGGGGATTTGAAATTTACGGAAAATCGTAAATGTGCGTAAAATGTTAAGTCTGTAATAACAGTTCGAGAGAAATAAAACACGATAAACAGAAAGGAAACGGGTCCCTGTCCGGTCGCTTTCACGGGTAAACACTTAATTGTCTCTTTTAGCTGAAATGGCTAGAAAATCACCTTGCTAGCTCCAATGAATAGCAGCTGAAGCACCCAAAGGATCTGTCGTAATCATATGCTTTGAAATGACAAAACATCCACAGAGAAAAAGAAACAAGCTATGAATGGGCAGAAGCCGTTTCAGTGCGTGGGCCAGCAAAAACAGTCGTTGCCGAATCAAAAGCAAGCGGTCCCGGGGGCGTGCATGGGGCTGGCACCTTGCCTGTTACCGGTCCGCAGATACGCGGATACAGTTGAGTTCAAACCTACAACTCTGGCCTGTTCCGCTCTGAGGTCTTTGTACTCGATCGAAGCCTTTACTTGCCAACGTAAACATAAACCTGTCTTCGTAAATAAGTGGGAAGAGAGAATCAGTAATGTTGCGAGTCTAAGAACGTGTTTGGGAACAAGGTTCTTCTTTACCTAGAGGTTAGCACGCAAGGCAGTCCTAAATTACAGCCCAAGCTTCCTGCTCAGCCTCCCAGCCCATTTCTTCTCGAGCGACGAAAAGCCATTTCGGAAGATTGAATAACCATTTTATACTCCAATAACTTTCCCGCTTGAGCATTTCGTGGTTACTTGTCATTTGCCATTGCGAAAGATTGCACAACAATTCTAGACTCCCATTACTTTTCCGCTTGAGCATTTTTATGGGGACTTGTCATTTAAAATAACGGTGTTTTTACTTCACATAATGCCAGGGATCATGATTATGTTCCTCGAATATAATTTTATTATTATGATTAGAAACAAAAGTTAAAAACTTTGATAATCATGTCAATATTCAGTTACTGTTTTGTAAAGGTCAGCTGACTCTGTCACAGCTAATATTGTCAGTGCTGTCTTTTCCATCTAGGAGTAAATTCGAGTAACAGCAACCAGTTCATTCGTTTAACTTCTTTTTTTCCACAGTAACTATAATAGTCAATCTGTTCCTTACATTCAGTATGACAATCTTTATAGCAATGTATTTTTTTGAAAAAACGATAAAGTGTACTTAGTTTGGTATAAAAACTGGTAGCAGCCACCTTGTAGAGTCCTACTTTGGGTGGAATCCACCCTTAAAAAACACGCGATGAAGTTGCGGCACAGATGGCTGGCCATCAATGTGGCGGGCCACTTCCTTTTTCTGCCGCCAATGTTTTGGTTTTTGAGAGCAGACGCATTCCATGATTTGACACGTCATTACAACGCTCATGTAGGGAAATGTCACTCATCATCAGCTGTTGTGTGGATAACACACGACTCCTACCAAAGCAAGGTTAGAATGGAAAAACATAGCAGTGTAGCGATATTCTGTCGCGATTCGAGCGCGTGCTTTGCGGTCACGTACACCGCTGGACTGCCGAACCGGCGTGTCAGTTGAATCGCTGCATCATCCTTTTGCGACAAACTACACATATGGTAAGTGACGTTTGTTTACAATTTTGTTTTATTGGAGTACCTTTACTTCACTTTGAAAGTGCATGCGGGTTTTTTTCATGATGCGTAGGAAAGTGCAAGTGTCTGTGCATGCAATCATTATTTTGGTCGCCGAGTGAAAAAGTATGGTACGCGACTTTTGACATATTGAGAAGAGAGCAAGGTCACAAAACAGCTTCGTTTTTTTGGTAAGGATAGCATATTATACTGAAAAAACAGTTGGTTTTGCTTCCCAGACCCTACGGCTTTCAGTGTCAACGTTCGTCTTTCATTGTTTATTTATTTATTTTTGTTTTTCTGTTTTTAGGAGCAGTTCTGTCTTCTATAAACGGAGTGCGTTTGAAAAAAAAATCTTGTATATATTTTTTTATATATATTTTTGTTTATTTGTTTGTTTATTAAAAGACCCTTTTGCTCTCAGAAAAGGCTTACACCATATTTGAGAAAAACTATTAAGTTACGTTAACTTTTTTCTGCAGGAAAAATATGGCGAAACACTACAAAGATGTTGATCCATTTTGTGAACCCTCAACTTCACAGTCACCTGTTGTTGACTGGAGTCGATGCATTTTCTGTCAGAACAAGACAACAGAACATCTGAACTGCCCAGCAGTGGGTACAAGGAGTGGCGAAGGATACACTTTGTTTGCTGAAAATGTCCAACAGTTTCTTGCATGCGGTTTTGACCTTCCTGTAACTGTGGGGGTATTTCAACTAGATGATGGATCTGGGATTAAAGAGACTGTTCAGAAAAATAGTGCATCGTGGCATAAGTCTTGCAGAGAAAAAATGGGCAAGCGAAGTTTGGAAAGACTTCAAAAGAAAGCTGAGAAACGGCAGGCAGAGGACAGAGCAGCCACCTGCAGCTCAGCCAAAACAAGACGATCTGCTGGCACTCCGGCGTCATCCAAAGATATTTGTTTCTTTTGTAATGAGAGCTCTGGCAAGTTGTACAGCGCAGCAACATTTGGACTGGACTATAAGGTGAGACATGCAGCTAACCTTCTTCAAGACAAGGACTTGCTTAAAAAGCTTGCTGCTGGAGATATGATTGCTACAGATTCACAATATCATCTGAAATGTTTGATTTCCCTGTTTCAATCGTGCCAATAAATACGAAAAGGAACTGAACTGTGACCAGAGCAACAGTTCTGTTTGTCATGGCATTGCTTTTGCTGAGCTGGTGTCATATATCCAGAGTTTTGAACATGACGAAACAACAGCCCCTGTGTTCCGTATGTCAAAACTTTGCACACTGTACAATACTCGACTACAGGAGCTTGGAGTTAGTTGCAGTCTGCATACCACAAGACTCAGACAGAAACTACTGGATGCATGCCCTGAGCTTCAAGAATGCAATACAGGTCGCGAAAGAGATGCTACTCTTGTCTTCAAACGTGACCTGGGATATGCAGTGAGCAAGGTTGTTGATCATGATTCCGACGCCTTGCTGCTTGCACAAGCCGCCAAGATTGTCCGCAGAGAGATTTTCTCGAAGCAGTAAAACTTCAATGGGGATTTCCTTGAAAACTGCCAAGAAAATGCAACACCATCTTCGTTGAAAGCTCTCGTCAGTATGATTTTGGATGGGCCAGGAAACTCCATCAAAACAAGCAATCCATCACAAGAGGAGGCTGCATTAGGACAAAAGTAGTCACAGGCAGCGCTTACCATTTCTCAGCTCCTCGTATTTAACAGCAGAAAACATGCACCAAGAGATCCCTTGAAGGACACCCGTCGTAACCATGCAAAAGAGAAGGAAACTCCGCTTCCTGTTTAACTCGGACTGAAAATACACGCCGAGACCAGGAAGCATGGTATTATTGATATTCTGTACAATCTGGGTCTGTCAGTTTCCTATGATAGGGTTATACGTATTTCCAATGACCTAACTGACTGTTCTCTGTTTTCAAGGTTATATATAGCCTGCCAGGTAAGACAAGGAAACATGGAAGAGTTTTTCAGACATGAAAATCAACCCTTCCCCCCTTCTCTTGCCAAGCTGTCAGAAATGAGGTCTGGTAAAAAGTCTGATTTACTTGCCTGCCTCGAGCGCTGTGCATCAAACGGGGAGTATGCTTCTGCTGAACATGACCGCTTGCTGTATGACAATGCCACAGAAAGTATCCCTGAAGTCGTCATGCCCACTGAGGAAGAGCTCAACGTTCTTGATGAGCTTCTTGACGCAGAGCTGACTCCTGTCCACAATGACACGCTACTTCTGGGCGTTGAAACCCAATGCCAAGACATCACTAATCATTCTGCAAAGATCCTTGATGGTGCTTTCATTATTCAGATGTTGTCTCCAAAGCTGTGCAGGACATTTCACGACTACAGTGAAACGGTTTTCATGCCTTACATGTTACAGCAACTGAGCAGTGTACAGCGAGTTGATGTCGTCTGGGATGTTTACCGCGCAGACAGCCTGAAGACAGCAACAAGACAGAAAAGAAGCCAGGGACAGCGCAGGAGAGTCTCAGGTGCAGCACCAATTCCTACAAACTGGAAAGGCTTCCTAAGCAACAACGCAAACAAAGAAGAGCTCTTCCAGTTTCTAGCAAAAGAAATTTCGAGATGTGTGGTTGATCTCGGAAAACTGATTGTGAGCACTTCTAACGAGAAAGTTGTTTGCTCTAATAACAGTTACACAACCGAAGGCTTGGAGCCGTGCACGCATGAGGAGGCAGACACAAGGCTCTTTCTGCATGCTGCGGACTGTGTCAAACAGGGCCAAACAAGGATCATCATCAGGACTGCAGACACTGACGTCATCGTATTTGCCGTCTCCGTTGCACGTAAACTTCAAGCAGAGGAGATGTGGGTGGCGTTTGGAACTGGGAAGCACATCAAGAACATCCCAGCGCACGAAATTGCGTCAGCCCGGACAAGTGCACGTCGTTACCAGTATTCCACGCCCTTACGGGGTGTGATACGGGTTCCTTCTTTGCAGGGCACGGAAAAGCTAAGGGATGGCAGACGTGGAGCGTGTATCCTGAAGTCACAAAAGCATTTCTTCAGATCGCATCCTGCAGCGAGCAAGTGACTTCTTCAACCTTTGAAATCATAGAACGTTTTGTGGTCTTGATGTATGACCGCAGCAGCTCTTGTTTGAAAGTGAACGAGGCACGAGAAAAACTCTTTTCTCAGCGGAACAGATCCATCGAGTTCATTCCACCAACATCTGATGCTCTCAAGCAACATGTCCTCCGAGCAGCTTTTCAAGGACGCGTGTAGAGCCAGTGCCTTGAAAAAACTCCGGAGCTTCCTCCTCCTTCTGAGTATGGATGGAAAAAGGAAGGCCAGCTCTGGCAGCCTGTGTGGATGACACTGTGTCAGGCCCAGGATGCCTGCTACGAACTCATAAAGTGTGGTTGCAAGAAAGTGTGCAGAGGCCGCTGTAAGTGTGCATCAGTGCATCTGAAGTGTACTGCGCTTTGTGGCTGTGGTGGGGATTGTCATCAGGATTAACTGCATACTTGGGTGAGTGAAAACAGATGTACGTCATGCTCAGTCCTTGTAGAGTTAAGAGAGATCTGACTGGGCAAGAGCTATACAGGGGCGGATCAGTTGCTTTGTAAGGGGGGGGGGGGCACTTTGAATCGAAAGTGAATATGATGGGTGCGAAGCGCCCGACTTTGCTAGGGGGTTCCGGGGGCATGCCCCCCCGGAAACAATTTTGGCCCAAAGAAGCAAAATGGTGCCATCTGGTGCCATTTGAACTTAGAAATGGTCATAAAATCAGCTTTCCAAATTTTTTTTTATTCGGGGGGGGGGGGGGGGGAGGGGCACGTGCCCCCCCCCCCCCCTCGTCCGCCCCTGGCTATAAAATATTTCATTTTGTCCTAACGAGTGTGAAAATTCATACTCAACTTGTTTGTGAAAGCTGAACTCATGAAATGTTTGTGGGTTTTTTTTTTTTTTTTTTTTTTTTTGGGGGGGGGGGGGGGGGTAGATTTTTATGGGGTCAGGCCAGACACTTAAAATTGTATTTTTGAATTTTGTTATCTGTGTGAAGTAAATGTTTACCTCTTATCATTGTTAAGCTGTATTAGCATCAAACGTGTACGAAAAGTAATAACCTGTGCTCTTGATTAGAAATACGAGCATTCTAAGGGTATTTTATTTGACCTAGATTGCGGACACAGCCCTGTCTAACTTAGAGTGTTCAAAATTGGCTGCTACCATTTTTTATATTCAGCATGGTGTTAGGTATCATCACAGCAAATTTCAGATTGCTATATAAAAATGCCTTCTGATGGCATTTTTTTGTGCTAAACAGATTGACTAAAACAGTTTCAGCACTACCTATCAACTGTTCTGTACACTACACTAAAAAAGACTTTTGTGAAAGTGACACAAAGAATTCAACAGTAAGTGTCGCACACGTGACAATGAATCAGTCTTCACTATCAACATTAATGGCCTTGTAATCCCGTAAAGCAGCCAGTTAACTTTGTATTACTGTTACCCCCGTAGTACAAATCTCACACAAAAGTAGATCCAGTGACACAAACCTGACCACACAGTTACGCCTATCCAAATGCGCGTTGCAAAATGTGCGTTTTGAATCTTCTTTTTTCTCTGGCGGTACTGACAATATCGTTATTGAAACAATCCCAGTGCACTAAGGGATTTATAGAGCAAATCTCGAAAATAATTATTAAACTCAGCGCTATGCGCTTCGTTCAATAATGAATTTTCTCGATTTGCTCTATAAATCCCTTAGTGCACTGGGATGTCTCAATAACTTAAATAATAATAAGGGTATTTATGGGGCGAAAATCCTTAAAACAGTTCTAAGCGACTTACAATCAATCTTAAATAATAAGACACAAATAATTGTGCTGAAGGCACGTAGGGGAAGGGTGGGCAAGTCGACCCCCTCGGGTATGTCGTCCCCCCTCGATTTTGAGAACATGACACTGCAGGGTTGATTATCATCGATTTCATAAGCCAGAGTTACCCAACCTGAATCAGTTGAAGAAAAGAAAATGTCGAAATAAACGGGCCCAGCAAAGCGGTAAGTCTTTGTCAATTTTGATGGTTTCCACTCTAAAATTGTTGCACGAAAAAAACAACAGTCAGTGCATGGGAGCCGCTGATTCGTAAAATGCACCATATCTGCAAAAAAGCTTTGGCTTTCATAACAACTAGTCGAAAGTTATAGATCTCAGGCTATCCCAGGAACAATGGTAAATAGCAATGTTCAGCGAGTACCATGATCGGGTAATTCGTCCCCCCCTTTGTCGTGTAACTCGACCCGGGTCACAATACCCGACTATGGGTCCATATCACTCTCTCGTCTGTGTAGACTCTTTAATCTCCAAGAAATAGTGTCAGATGAAGAACCCGTAAAAGTTCTTTGTATGTATTTGAAATAAAAGTGAACGTAGCCTTAAAAAATAATATTCGAAGTTGTGTTTTGATTAATTAATTAAGAGAAAGAGAGAGAGAGAGAGAGAGAGAGAGAGAGAGAGAGACACACACACAGACAGAGACAGAGACAGAGAGAGAGAGAGGGGGGGGGTGCGCTTTCCCGTCATTGGAAGTGCGCGTATACTAGTAGGCCTATTAAACTATTTCACGTTCACGCAACCTGAAATGGGCGACACAAATCAATTACAAGTCCAATTTGTAAATATATTTTCCCATTTGCTTCGCTTTGAACCAGAGCAACTAATAAGTATAGATGTTTGAACATCTATCCCTTCAAATACTCACCCTCCCTGCATAGCCAAGACGTCGATCGACTTCTGACGTAGGCCGACTCATTATGACGTCATTCTCACTTCCGATTAACAAAACTGACACAGAAAAGTTACTTCAGTCAATTTCATATGTCGAGGTGATGCTATTGGGTAATATGAACAACCTTTTCCACCTGGACGAATTACCCGCCCCCCATGGACGAGTTGCCCTCCATGGAGGGCAAGTCGTCCATGCTTCAGGATTTTTTTCTTTTATATTTTATTTAAAAACCGTACCAGTTGGATCGTTCATATTCCACACAAGGCTTACACGAAAGAGAACACACCAGGTTTTACAACAAAAACAATCTTTTTTTTAAAAAGACGAGAGGTATAAGCTGCATTTGTTAGAGGGGTCGACTTACCCTCCCTTCCCCTACAACGTAACTCTTTTCACCACACCTGTGCGCCATACGGATCAGACCAATACAACACCGCTGAGCAAACGGGAGCGGCTTAAACATGAACAAATGTGTATGAAATAGACTTAGCACTTTTAACCTGTGTGTGTCAAAATTTACCCCCCCCCCCCCCCCCCCCCGACCACATTTTGTGCTTTCATGGAAAATCTCTCTTTTTCTCTTCTCCGACCTGGGAGTTAGTCACGAAGTGAAGGGTAAGCAAGTGTGCACTAGTTGGTTACTTATTTGTTGGTCCTAGGGATAGGTTGGAATCCCACAATTCCCTTTGAAGAGATACATCCCAGCAAAAGTAGAGGGAGCGGGGTGTAGGGGCTGCGGCGAAGGGGGTAGCTGCAAAACCCATGCGACATAGTCTCTCAAAAAATAAATGTCTTAAGTTCGCTTGTAAGTGATGAAACCCACATTGCTGTATTTAAACTGCGATGTTATACTGAATACACAGATACGAGCAATATCTCTTGTGCAAAAAAACAATCCAAAGCAAAACAATAAACTATGCTTATTAATTTTGTTCAACGTCAACTGTTCGGTCTCAGTTAGTCACACAGAAAAACCCGACGAGTATTAAGTACGATTACAGTGCGCGGCTTGTATTCTCAATTTAACAGTCCCCAGAAGGGAAACCCATAGTTATTTGAGAATTAAAAAATGATGTGTTAAAGTTAAACGTCTGATTTTGTTCATGTCTCTGCACTTCTGGAGCAGGAAGCGTGATCTGACTGTGATGTGAGAAGCAACATAAGTGTGACACAGGCGGAGGCATAGAAAGCTGGCGTGGGATGATCCAAGAAGAGAGATGAAGACCGAAATATGAAACAAATCAAGAGCCAAAAGGAACTGAAGAAGATTTTAGTTGGCCTCACAGCTCATTTTCTCTTCTGAGGCGCTACTCCCACTTTCTCCTGTTCAGTTGATCACTTCTGGGGTACTGGATGGGACTGGGGAGGGGGGACAAGACAAAAAGGATGCGATACAGGCGGGGGGGAAGTGAGAAAGGAATCAAAAAGGCAGAACAAGTCTGGAATATCAGATAACCAGACAAGAGAAAGAAAAGGAGGCTAGAGACGGTGACTGATTTGACGAAGATAAAGGATGGACCAGTCCAAAGTTGGGGGCGATGGAACAAAAAGAGTTGTGCGACACAGGTGAAATGGAGAAGTCAACAATTTCTAATATCCGATACCCAGCAACGGGAAAGAAAAGATGGCAAGGGTTCAAGGCCATGCAATGGTTTGACAAAGACACGGAGAGCGACGGATGTTCCAAGGATGGAGGGTGGAAAAAAGCAGGATGCGACACACGCGGGAAGAAGGGATGGAGGAATCGAGAAGACAGAAGTCTGGAACACCAGACACACAGAAACGGGAAAAAAGGAGGCAAGAGCTAAATACCAAAGATCTGACAGAGATGCAGAGAAGGAAGGATAGCCGGAGGGCAAGAGGGTGGGACAAAAGGCAGAATGCGATGTGAGGGAGGACTCTTAACAGACGAATGCGACACAGGCGCAAACGAAGCAACGGAGGACTCTGGACAGAGAAAAGTCTGCAATGCCAGACACTAAGAAAACAGAAAGAAAAGGAGGCTGCTAAGGATTTGACAGAGACACGGAGGAGGACTAATGATCTAAGGTTGGGGAAGAAAGAGAATGCGACCCACGTGGGACAGAATCTAAAAGACAAAAGTCTGGAATATCAGATACGAAGGAAACAAAAAAAAAAGGAGGCTGCAAATTAAGAGTAACGATTTGACAAAGACACAGAGGACTCATAAGGACGGAAGATCCAAGCAGAGGAAGATAGGGAGGGGGGGAAAAAAGTGCAGGGGAAGAAAATCAATACCAGCTGACACCCCTTCTTTCTCCTTCGTCCTTCCCCTCCGTCCACCTCCACACTCCGAGTGACAAAAGTAAAATGACAAAACTATTCCCTTGCACGCCCTTGGGAGGAAGCCGTGCCGAGTATTTTGTCATTTTTCTAACTTAGGGCCAGTGAAGGGGGAGCGAGATGGAGCAAAGATAGGGCTGACACACTTGTCGTGCGGGGCTTGTGCAGGGTCTGAGGGTCGAGTGTGGCCTTGCATGGTTCCTGGTCCTATCCATCTCCTGACGATGAGGAGGTTTTCCCCACAGCTTCTCTCTCTCTCTCTCTCTCTCTCTCTCTCTCTCTCTCTCTCCCTCCTCTCCCTCCCTCCATCTCTCTCTCTCTCTCTCTCTCTCTCTCTCTCTCTCTCGTGTCAATGAATGATGTCACGTAGCGTGAAGTGTTTGTCATCTGTGCAACCGAGAGGTCTAACTCCAAGCATCTCCTTGAACAAGTTCCATACGTGTAAGAATACTTTATAGCTTACAGTTCAAATAACTCCGGAATGTCGAGTGTGTGCGTGTGTGTGTGTGTGTGTGTGTATGTGCGCGCGTGTCTGTGTGTGAGTGTGTGTGTGTGTGTGTGTGTGGTACGTGCGTGTGTGTGCCTCCACGTATGTGTGTGTGAGTGTGTGTGTGTGTGTGAGAGAGAGAGAGAGAGAGAGAGAGAGAGAGAGAGAGAGAGAGAGAGAGAGAGAGAGAGAGAGAGAGAGAGAGAGCTTGTTTATTTAGTCAGAAAAAAATAACCATTTCACTGAAGAATTAAATCAACCCCATTTTCGGTGTCGTACCTCTTTTGACAGTTTTCCCCATACCATAATTTTTTGCTCTCCAAAATGATATAGGCTCCTTCAATTAAGCCTAACGTCCTGCCGTATCCCAACATCCCGGCCCCACACTTCCTCATTTAGCCTTAAATTAAGTCTCGCGTCCTCTTATCAAGGATTCGAGGATATCCGAGTCAATCATGCTTCGTCTGAATCTCTAATAGAATCACACCAGGGAGACAGGAAGAGAGAGAGAGAAAGACACAAACAAGAACGCAGCCCGAGTGCAGACCTCAAAAAGGCGCTCTCTGCTGTTTTACACACAAAGCATGCATCAAAGCTGTACTGCAAAGTATAGTATTGTATAATGCTTTCGTATGACTTTGGTGCTTTCATATGAGGTCTTTGGCGAAGCAATCTTTGCACCCTCACACGAAAATTGTCAAAATGAAAGTCAGCAAACAATAAACCCCATGATATCTTTGGTCTACCTTTTGCGCAGCTTGGTGGACAACAGACAACGACAGCAAATTTGGCACAGCTGCGTAAATGTAAAAGCACAACCAGATTCAATACCCTCCTTTTAAAGACCTTCGCTCTTCAACTTTCGACGGCTGAATTTCTAAAGCTTTCCCCTTTAGAAAATCTGTTTGAATTTCACTTCAATTTTAAAACTCTTTCCCTTCTACAACCTACTTTCCCCAAATGTTCAGAGACAAAAGGATACCGCTGTATTCTTTTCACATCTGACCTAGTCTCTACATAGGTTTCGAAGAATACTTTTCGTAAATCTCAACTGAACGGCGTCGTACTTTCTTTAAAAATCAGGAATATGCCGATGGCTTTTATTTTTGTTGAAAGTTTTGTATGAGACAGTTTTTGGATATGATGAAAGCCAGGTTTGCAAGCTGCGTGCGGTCACTAATGCCAGGGATTTTAACAAAGTTTGGCAATTTTGCCGTTATGACAGCATAGTTTTGGGCGACCTGCAATAAGCTTCGTCCCTAAATGTTCGGCGTTGTGCAGCTCCTGAAAGGAAGCGTGAGCGAAGATTGAATGGGGACGAAAAGTGGCCCACTCATCAGTAGACCTGAACCAAACGATCTCAGACCGCCAACTACGCCGCAACAAATCTTCACGTCCACAAATCCAATCATCAACCTTATCAAGGTAGCCTTCGTCCGCCGATGCAGATATATATATATATACACACACAGGGACGAAAACCTCACAATGAAACCACTATTTTTTTTTTTTTTTTTTTTTTTTTGGGGGGGGGGGGGGTAAGAAAGGCAACGCGGTTGTGTAAAGTCCTCTTCTATAGATCTGTCTCTCTGTCAGTCTCTGTCTATCTGCATCTCTTTCTTGTCAAGTGTCTGACCTTTGTGGTTTTGGGTCTTCAAATACTCTTACCTCTCTCTCTGTCTCTCTCTCTGTCTCTCTGTCTCTCTCTCTCTGTCTCTCTCTCTGTCTCTCTGTCTCTCTCTCTGTCTCTGTGTCTCTGTCTCTCTCTCTACATTCAACCTTACATCTGAATCCTTGTTAGATAAACGTTCAGTTCAGTTAGTTTCGTTCAGTTCACTACTCTATCTCTCTGTCTCTTTCTCTGTCTGTCTGTCTTTTAACTGTCTGTCTCTCTTTCCTCTTACAAACAAACACGCACACACACACACCAAGCCTCTGATCTTGTTCGCGTCTCTCAATGGCAACAAATCCGCCCACAGACAGACTTTCCCTCCGTCATTCCATTCAGTTCTTTTCATGCGCTGCCAACTTCTAGACCCCTTTCCTGGCTAGGTATTGACAACTCCAGACAAACTACCTATTGCAGTCGAACGTAACGCCCTTCGCTGATTCTATTGCATTGCGTGGGTATTCTGCATCACAATACAGCTCAAACATTGTATAATTTACATCACACGGCGGAGGGACCGGGGGGAGAGGGGGAGGTAGGGGAGGGGGGGGGGGCGTCTGGTGTACAGTCACCGTCTTAGCGTGGCGGGTATATCGCGCGAATTTGACTCCCAAATGTAGGAACACCTGCCTTATATTTCCATCTCAATTACGGCCCGACATTCTGTCGCCCAAAACAGTAAAAGATGATATAGCACAAGACAATGACAGATGAAATTTATTGTCCAAGAAGCATTGCTGTTAAATCCTTGGGAAGTTGTGCTGACCCAAAACAACAAGGAGAGAAAGAGAAAGAACAACTACAGCGGCAACAATCCAAAAAGAAGAGCAAACGCTAACATTAAACCTGACCCTAACCTATTGTCACTTCACAAACATACACAGTAGAACGGAACAACCCATCAAAACAACAGGCAAAAAAGTGTAACCTTTCGTGTTTATTATGTTTCTTTTTCTTTTTTAACGTCGCTGTTTGTATTAGGCTACGTCGCAGTCAATGACACGCAAAAGTCGAGCAGGAGTTAGAGTGGTGATAGAACTGCCATAGCAGATCCTCAGTTCAACAGGGTATGTAACCGTATGCAGTCAAAATTACAGAACAGCTGAGATGACACAGAAAATGACACTCAAAAACAAGCTATCAAAATAGAAAAGCTGTGCGACAGGGCAGAGGCGAACATCCCCGTCCCTTGTGGTGAGTGCTTTTATGTGACAGGGCCAGTGTACATAAGACAAGAACACTATGACAACACCTCGAGCCCCATGTCGTGACCTTGTCATTCCTGCAAGGTCAAGGCCAGGTTCAGACGTTTGTGAAAGAGGATGTTTGGTTTCGGCTGTCTGTCGGGCCAAAACTCGCACACGCGCTCGAAACAAAAAGAACCTAGCTCGAACCTTCCCTAGAACGAACGGACGAACGAATGAATGAAGGAATGAATGAATCAACGAATGAATCAGGAAATCAAACAATGAATAAAATAAACGCTAACTGTTTCAGTGGAAACAGCCGCCAGTCAGGAACAATTGATGTCAACACGCTTCAAATATGCAATACCGTAGGCCTGTGGTTCCAGGTAAATAAAAAAAAATGTATAAAGACGGGGGGATCCAGCGGACGGGACGGGATCAAAGTTGTCAAAGGGGCTAACCGAGCGAGGAAGCGCCAAGTCAAATACGATAGTATCTCAGCTTCTGATACAATGGGGAAAGCAGGTCCCTCCCACATTCGTGATGGCTGGGTAAGAAAACGTATCCGGTAAAGCCATTCAAGAAACCTTTGGATAATTTGCGGCTTTCTCAGGTTTTTACAGAAAGGGGCAGCCCAAATATGTACATAGTAGCCAGCTAAAGTGTGCCACCTGTTGGAATCTATGTCTAATCCACACGAACTTGCAACAGTTTCTGGTTGTTACTGTGCGGCCCCTCGCAGAGTCAAAACATACACGCATCTGCCACATGCTCTATTATAGAACATAATTATCCATCAAAATAGAACACACAGTGACTTCATGCGACCATTTCATAAGTTGTCGAATGGCCGCTATCTGCTTGTTCGTCTGTCAGCATAACCCAGTTACTCTTAAAAAGCGGTCTTGGGTGTGTGTGTGTGAAAACTGCTAAGTGTCATGTCAAAGTATACATGTGTTTTGGTTGATGCTGGGATGTAGGGGGCAGAAGAGTGAACGATGCTACATTTTATAAACTAGCACTGTGTAAGTTCACCTGGTCAGGTACATGTCGTTAGCCAGTGACTCCGAGACCACAGGACATCACCGTGACCAGGCTTACTACACGCGTGCATGCTGTTTTGCCTGCATGGCTTTTTGGACCAGGGCCAACACACTCACTGTTCGTGGCTACTCCAACTTCTCGCCTTGTTTGCTGCTACGACAGTATTTTGACTGGCAAACACGCACGCGCGCACGCTCAATCGCACACACACTTGAGTCAACCTTAAAGGCACAGTAAGCCTCCCGTAAACCATCAATAGATACTGTCAGACTTTTACACACAGTACAAACACCCTTCCATTTGAACGCTCACCAAACGAACATCCTAGGTGCCCTACGTAAAGAGCGAGCAATTTTCAAAGATTTAATTTTGCGGAGAGAGTGTCAGACAATCGGACCGTGGTGCGTTTTGGCGCTAGACCTAACTTTTAAAATCTAAATAATAAATTGACAGCTTGTTACACAAACATTCTTAAATCATAAAAGAATTCTTTTTTCATCAAGACAAGATCAGTACAATTCGAAGTTTGAAAAGTTTGAAAAAAGAAAAGCCCGGAAGCAGGGTCACGCAAGGTCGTGGTTCTCGTAGCAGACGACGGTTTGGGCCTATCGCCAGTTCCTCTCAACAGTCAAAAGCCATCGCTAGAGTTCTTGTGAACCACAGCCGTTTGTTTCGTGCATAGTCAGAGGTACTTAATAACGTGCTATTGCAGATAAGCTCACAGCGAGTCGCATTCAAATTACTAACTGACGACTACATTGTGAAAAAGCGAAACTTGATCACACGGGTTCACGATGGCTCAGGGGTAAGATAAACCACGCAAAAATAAATTCTTTGAAAATTTCTCGCTCTGTACGGAGGGCACCTGGGATGTTCCCGTTTGGTGAGTGTTCAAATGGAAGGGTGTTTGTACTGTGTGTAAAAAAAAAAGCCTGACAGTATCTGTGATGGTTTACGGGAGGCTTACTGTGCCTTTAACAAAAAGCACGAGTTATACAAAGTCAAATTAGGTGCTTGTCAGCTACTTCCCCCACTCACTAGTAGCCGCGGTATAGTGTGTGTAAACAGTCAAAACATCTCTCAGCGGAGGATGAAAGACAAGAAAGGACTGGAAACACTTTCCGCAAAACTGTCGATGCACTTCCAAAATACCTAAATAAAGAAAAGGAAGATAAAAGGAAGACGAAAACTAACCGAAACCCTCTCCTGTTCCATCATCGGCTTTCGTCGCCCTTCGTACATAAAATTAAATTTACACGCAGAAGAAGGCTGTAAAAACATTCAGGCAGCATAAAAACACGTTCAAAGTAAACTGGATTCTGCCCTCAGAATAACCGGAATACTTTGAGGCCATTCCATAGAATCCCAACGTTGTGCTTGAATGCCGACATTTATAAACAACCCACTGGGTCGCTCTTTGTACGACTACGTTTTACCCATTGTGTGTGGAATCTCCTGCGAAGATGTTTTTGAATGATAAATAAGCTTTCCGTACTCAACGCCACAGGGTCACAGTCATTTGATCATAATACGTGCGACAATTTATCGTTATCTTAAAAAGTGAAGGATCACAAATGGCTGAACTCAGGAGGATTACATAGACCACTATTCAACTATGTACAATGGAGGAAGACATTCGAATGACAGCAATGTGTAACAAGGAAAAAGACTGTATACAAACTTCTTTATATATATGTAGAACAGTCGCAGATCAAGCAAAAAACGAGAGCGACCTGTCTTTTCTTCAAACTGAATGAAAAAATAAGGATAGACGACGATCTTTCTTTATTTGGTGTTTAACGTCGTTTTCAACCACGAAGTTTATATCGCGACGGGGAAAGGGTGGAGATGGGATAGAGCCACTTGTCAATTGTTTCTTGTTCACAAAAGCACTAATCAAAAATTTGCTCCAGGGGCTTGCAACGTAGTACAATGTATTACCTTACTGGGAGAATGCAAGTTTCCAGTACAAAGAACTTAACATTTCTTACATACTGCTTGACTAAAATCTTTACAAAAATTGACTATATTCTATACAAGAAACACTTACAAGGGTAAAAAGAGAAACATAATCCGTTAGTCGCCTCTTACGACATGCTGGGGAGCATCGGGTAAATTCTTCCCCCTAACCCGCGGGGGGAGACGACGATCAAACATCATCAAAAAGCTGATGAGTGTTGCAGAATCTTCTTGAATCATCAAACCAGGTTGCTGTGAAAACAATTACAACAACAAAAGTGTACGTAAGGAAATGAACAAGTGCGCAAGGAAATGAACAAGTGTTTGTTTTTGTTTAAAAAGAAACCGCAGTGCAACGGCATTATAGCAGAACTAAAAACAAGTCGCGTAAGGCGAAAATACAATATTTAGTCAAGTAGCTGTCGAACTCACAGAATGAAACTGAACGCAACGCAACGCAGCAAGACCGTATAATCCAAACATATCATATCTATATATTTTTGGAATCAGGAACCGACAAGGAATAAGATGAAAGTGTTTTTAAATTGATTTCGAAAAAAAAAATTTGATAATAATTTTTATATATTTAATTTTCAGAGCTTGTTTTTAATCCGAATATAACATATTTATATGTTTTTGGAATCAGCAAATGATGGAGAATAAGATAAACGTAAATTTGGATCGTTTTATAAATTTTTTTTTTATTTTTTTTACAATTTTCAGATTTTTAATGACCAAAGTCATTAATTAATTTTTAAGCCACCAAGCTGAAATGCAATACCGAACCCCGGGCTTCGTCGAAGATTACTTGACCAAAATTTCAACTAATTTGGTTGAAAAATGAGGGCGTGACAGTGCCGCCTCACGAAAAGCCGGATATGACGTCATCAAAGACATTTATCAAAAAAATAAAAAAAAACGTTCGGGGATTTCATACCCAGGAACTCTCATGTCAAATTTCATAAAGATCGGTCCAGTAGTTTAGTCTGAATCGCTCTACACACACACACACACGCACACACGCACGCACATACACCACGACCCTCGTTTCGATTCCCCCTCGATGTTAAAATATTTAGTCAAAACTTGACTAAATATAACAAGTCGCGTAAGGCGAAAATACAACATTTAGTCAAGTAGCTGTCGAACTCACAGAATAAAACTGAACGCAACGCAACGCAGCAAGACCGTATACTCGTAGCATCGTCAGTCCACCGCGCACGGCAAAGGCAGTGAAATTGACAAGAAGAGCGGGGTAGTACTTGCGCTGAGAAGGATAGCACGCTTTTCTGTACCTCTCTTCGTTTTAACTTTCTGAGCGTGTTTTTAATCCAAACATATCATATCTATTGATTTCGACAATTTAATTTTGATAATAATTTTTATATTTTTAATTTTCAGAGCTTGTTTTTAATCCACATAGAACATATTTATATGTTTTTAGAATCAGAAAATGATAAAGAATAAGATGAACGTAAATTTGGATCGTTTTATAAAAAAAAATATTTTTACAATTTTTAGATTTTTAATGACCAAACTCACTCATTAGTTTTTAAGCCACCAAGCTGAAATGCAATACCAAACCCCGGCCTTCGTCGAAGATTACTTGACCAAAATTTCAACCAATTTGGTTGAAAAATGAGAGCGTGACAGTGCCGCCTCAACTTTCACGAAAAGCCGGATATGACGTTATCAAAGACATTTATTGAAAAAATGAAAAAAAATTATGGGGAGATCGGTCCAGTAGTTTAGTCTGAATCGCTCTACACACACACACAGACAGACAGACAGACACACACACGCACATACACCACGACCCTCGTCTCGATTCCCCCCTCTACTTGACTAAATGTAAACAAGTCGCGTAAGGCGAAAATACAATATTTAGTCAAGTAGCTGTCGAACTCACAGAATGAAACTGAACGCAATGCCATTTTTCAGCAAGACCGTATACTCGTAGCATCGTCAGTCCACCGCTCATGGCAAAGGCAGTGAAATTGACAAGAAGAGCGGGGTAGTAGTTGCGCTAAGAAGGATAGCACGCTTTTCTGTACCTCTCTTTGTTTTAACTTTCTGAGCGTGTTTTTAATCCAAACATATCATATCTATATGTTTTTGGAATCAGAAACCGACAAGGAATAAGATGAAAGTGTTTTTAAATTGATTTGGACAATTGAATTTTGATAATAATTTTTATATATTTAATTTTAAAAATTTTTCAGAGCTTGTTTTTAATCCGAATATAACATATTTATATGTTTTTGGAATCAGCAAATGATGGAAAATAAGATAAACGTAAATTTGGATCGTTTTATAAATTTTTATTTTTTTTTACAATTTTCAGATTTTTAATGACCAAAGTCATTAATTAATTTTTAAGCCACCAAGCTGAAATGCAATACCGAAGTCCGGGCTTCGTGGAAGATTACTTGACCAAAATTTCAACCAATTTGGTTGAAAAATGAGGGCGTGACAGTGCCGCCTCAACTTTCACGAAAAGCCGGATATGACGTCATCAAAGACATTTATCAAAAAAATGAAAAAAACGTCTGGGGATTTCATACCCAGGAACTCTCATGTCAAATTTCATAAAGATCGGTCCAGTAGTTTAGTCTGAATCGCTCTACACACACACGCACAGACACAGACACACAGACACACACACACACGCACATACACCACGACCCTCGTTTCGATTCCCCCTCGATGTTAAAATATTTAGTCAAAACTTGACTAAATATAAAAAAAAAGAGAGAGAGAGAGAGAGAGAGAGAGAGAGAGAGAGAGAGAGGGGGGGGGGGGTCATACTAAAACATACTTTGAGGTAAAGAGAGTCAACTGACAGGACTGAAATCCAGTCAATAAACTGACTGCCGTGAAAAAGCCATGTTACAAAAGGTGAACTCGATCGGCATGAATGAGATGACACATGTAAACCCCACAAAACAGGAATGTGTTAGAACTACAGCCAGGCACGGCGACACCTAACTGTGTACCCGAAGGCAATTCACTTGTCTCAAGGATACAGGTCTAGGAACAAGTCAGGGTGTAGCCATTACATCATAGCAAAATATGGAACTAAAGCCCATTCGAACGTTTACAAGGAACACCATTCGAAAGAGTAAAGCAAAGGTTACAGGGAACAGAACACGGAGTGTACATTGTACAAAAACAAGGAGAAACATCTGTGCGTTTGTGTGTGCGTGTATATAGGAGAGATCCCTGCGCCTTGAGTCCGAGTCTGGAGATACGCGCGCGATATAAGACTTCATATAATAATAATAAAAGAGAGAGAGAGAGAGAGAGAGGGAGAGAGAGAGAGAGGGAGAGAGAAACAGAGAGACAGAGAGAGACAGACAGACAGACAGATATTCAAAAAGAGAATTGAATTGAACTTTATTTAACAAGGATTAAGATTAAGAGCGAGAGAGAGAGAGAGAGAGAGAGAGAGAGAGAGAGACACACACACAAACACACACACACACACACAAACACACACACAAACACTCGGACAGACAAACAAAAAGACAGATACAGAGACTGCTAGAGCCCAGTCGCTGTAGCACATACCAGACATTCTTTCAAAAGTGCGGCTTTTACTGTAGGAACAATTCATGACAAATTTAAACAACAAGAACGCGTAGCCCTCGTTATATACATGTATATATACTAATCTTAATTAACCTAGCTACTTGAGAAAGGAGAGCGGATCACGAAACGAGAATAAATGTATAAACCTTACATTGTTACATTCCAATACGCATTAGCAAGGCAGTGGCCTACTTATATGCCACTACAGGGATGTACCCGAGTTCACTTCAACGTGAGGAAATGAATACACACTTCGTTCTGGTTTTCAAGACGCATTACAAATGTAAATTCATCCCAAACATAGGGTGCTTTTGTTGTTGTTTTTACAGTCAGACAGGCGCACCTGTACCACATAACAAGCCCAGGAATCCAGGTAGGTAAAGTCCAGGGAATGCGAACCAGTGTGTCCACGGTGTCAGTATCACACGCAGAGGCTGACTCGTGACTGCATTCCGTGTGTTCCACTCGACGTGTCGCATTCATCTTGCGAGGATTTCTCCCCGTCTTCCATCACAGTACTACTGGCTACTGGTGAGACCTGACAACACTAGTCTGGGTTAGGGTAATGGTCTTGGAAGCAGAGACTTAGGTGTACTCTACTGTCTCTGTTGGAATGTCAAACTGCGGTTTTCTGGCCCGTAAGTTGCGGGGCTGTGGTGGATGTGGAGGAGAAGGGGTCGTGGGGAGGGAGGGATGGCCACTAGTCACAACACAGATATATTATGGTACATCTTGTTATACTCTTCATGCACGGTAGTATTCTGCAGGTGAGAAATTTTCAGGGTTCCATCCTAACTCTATTAACCCCCATATTTCATCTCCTTTTGTCAGCCATCCCAGTTTCAGTACCTGAGAACAAGAACTTTCTGTAAAAAAGAAATTAATGGACTTGAGCCTTCACCGCCAAGCCAACGCCGTCATCTGCAAAGAGTTTTGCGTAAGTTTTGTGTAAAGTTGAAGTATTCTTAATTTGCTTGTGATTTTGTGTATTCCAATATCAGTCTGAACAAAGGCCAACACACAAATATATTTACAAAACAAAAGAAAACAATATGTATACTCTCGTCGTCTTTTGAAGTCTTGCATATTGCACTAACAAGACGAAACAAAAGGCACAGCAGTTTGTCAGTTTTGCTTTTGCAGACCTGCAAAAAGTGCAATGCACAGGAGACTTTCAATCGATACAGGCCTCTCAGAGTTAGTAACGCCGTTATTTTCCACTTTCCCGGAAGTGGGAAGTTTCTACGAGTTCGCCAACTCTCATTTTTCAAAGTTTTGCCACTTCCAATCTGCAGACACACTTCTGTCGACGCAACAGGATGGAAAATTACGCTGACAGATGAAATGAAAGCGAACAGAGAGAGAGAGAGAGAGAGAGAGAGAGAGAGAGAGAGAGAGAGAGAGAGAGAGAGAGAGAGAGAGAGAGGGGGAGAGAGAGAGAGAGAGTGAGAGAGAGAGAGTGGGGGAGAGAGAGAGAGAGAGAGAGAGAGAGAGTGAGAGTGAGAGGGGGGGGGGGGATTGGGCAAACCGACGGTTCGAAATAGTAAACAAATGGACTGTAGTCGACTTTATTGTTGTTAATATTTTCGAATCCATAGATCTGTCTACCGTTACTGCCTGCTAACGTCTAAAACATCCATGACATGCTTGCTGTCGGTTTGTTTGTTTGTTTTGTTTGCTTAACGCCCAGCCGACCACGAAGGGCCATATCAGGGCGGTGCTGCTTTGACATAACGTGCGCCACACACAAGACAGAAGTCGCAGCACAGGCTTCATGTCTCACCCAGTCACATTATTCTGACACCGGACCAACCAGTCCTAGCACTAATCCCATAATGCCAGACGCCAGGCGGAGCAGCCACTAGATTGCCAATTTTAAAGTCTCAGGTATGACCCGGCCGGGGTTCGAACCCACGACCTCCCGATCACGGGGCGGACGCCTTTCCACTAGGCCAACCGTGCCGGTCTTGCTGTCGGTTCCTCTTCGACTTTGATGCTTGAAGATTTAACTGACAAGAACTAAAAGAAAATGTCGGTGTGATACACGTGCACTTTTTTCGCTGACAAATGACATTTAATGTGATTCACTGTAAGAAGCTAAGATTTTTTTTTTTAAAGAATCAGCCAAAATAAACGAATGCGTGCCCCGTATTGTGACAAAAGAAGAGTAAAAGAGAAAAGTAAAACAAACAAACTCCATGTCATCTAATTTGTTGTAAACGTGCTCTTCTTTTCGTGTCATGTCCAACTGAGACGCCTGCTTCCTCACCCCTTCCCCAACATTCTCCTCCTCCTCCCCCTTCCGTACCCCCGAAAGGACAGATTCAGGAGAGAAAAAATAGCAGTGAGAAAACCTTATAAAGCGGGTGGGCGGCAATTTAATCGTCACGTAATCGTAAAATGTCAACTACGCAGCTGGCACAAGGTATAACAACAAAGAAGGGAACAAAACCCGTTTGCACAAAATCTCAATTAGGCACGTCGATAATGTATATCAGATGTGATCGGCTGTGATACATTCTATGGCCCATTCAAATGCGCACAGAGTAAATCGTGACGAAAGTGCTTGAATAAAGCTTCAGTGGAAAACTAGTCATTCACACGCGCGCTCCTTCTGGCTCAACTGCGCTATGCACGGTGCTAATATTATAATAATAGGTCTTTTCTGTAAATGTCAGCAACCAAGTCTTTGAAGCAACTGTCCCCGCTGAAGAAACGGGGGGGGGGGGGGGGGGGGGGGGGAGCAAGGAGTAGCGGGTAAGATCAAAGTTGTTGGGGGGGGGGGGGGGGAGACAAAATGCATATTACTTTCAGCTTTGGAAATGACATTTCCTGCTCTTTTTTTTTGGGGGGGGGGGGGGGGGGGGGGGGGGGGAAGGGGGGGGTGGGGAGACAAAATGCTTATCACTTTCAGCTTTGGAAATGACATTTGCTGCTTTTTAAACTACGATAAATGTCATACCTAACACAGTTACAGGTATATATTATCAATCAATCAATCAATAAGAAGCTTATATCGCGCGTATCCCGTGGGTACAGATCTAAGCGCTTGTCGAAGAGCTGTCAACACAGGACTAACGGAAAAAAAAAGAAAAAAAACCCGTCTACAGACGGACATAAACCCTATCACACACTAGCAGACCCTAATAAACATACAACAAACAACTGTTTAACAACAATGTACACATCAATAGATAGGTTCAAACAAAATAATATTAAGCACACACAAAACACCTCTCATAAACAACCCTTCAAAGTTCAAAGCTCGAACTCCAGCGAAATTTTCACTCGTGCTCTTTTACGTGAATGGAATACAAGTATTGAAACGCACAACATTAAAAAAAAGTATCAAAAATGTCATTTCCACACAACTGAGAGAGCGACAGCATCGCAGTTACTACTTGATGCTTACCAGGAGTATCTGCTTTACATCGGTTGGAAATGATACAGGAACGTCAATATCGTTCCGCCTGTTAAAATTGTTCCGGTGTAACACGAAAATTTTTACTCCACGAAAAATTTCGTACGGAGTAAAAATTTCGTACGAAATTCTTACTCCGAGTACACCTTTCGTACGAGAAAAGAACTTCCCAAGGCACAAAAAAATTACTCCCTCCACGAAATTTGTACTCCCCATTTTTTTTTACTCCCAGTAAAAATCTCGTACGCGAAAATTTGATGCGGGCGAAGGGGAAATGCCAATAATGTGATCTCGCGCAAACGAATGTCGCTCTACCCTCCCTCCACCCCTTCCATCACCAAGACTTACAGGGAACAAGGGAGTAAACATTTCGTATATATATATACCTGGCATGGTAAGTTAAATTGCTCGTGCATGTAAGGGTGAAGCAATTTATTCGTTATTTATTCCACAGGGGAGTAACATTTTTGTACGAAATGTTTACTCGGAACTCATCTGTCGCGGGGAGTAATTTTCTCGTGCAATGGGGGAGTACTTTTTTCGTAAAAGGAGTAACATTTTCGTACGAAATTTTTACTCCGGAGTAAAAATCTCGTGGGAGTAATTTTCTCGTGTTACACAGGCATCAAACAAATGTAAACGCTGTAAATTTAAAACAAACAAAAACCAATCGGTAGAAACACGTGCGACACATGCACAAGCAAAGGAACAAGATTTCAAAAGCGTGAAAGTGTTTTAATGACTTTGTTTATATCATGGCTGCACAAACCGGATCGATCGGTGCAGCAGGGAAAATGCTTGTTTTCCGCAGCACATTCGCGTTTATGTCAACTTGAGACTGTTGACACAATATATAACCCTCAGCCCTGCATATTACGTCAGTTTTTATTACCCGCAGAGTTATAATAGTTACGTCAACACATGTCGTTGTCACCTTCAGGGTTATGACTGTGTTGCAGGATGCACACTCTTTTTGATTGCATAACTTGATTATGCAGGGTTTTTTTCTTCTAAATATTCTGTTGGCCATGTTAAGAAAAAAGGAATGCGTCTTTGTGTTTAATGGACATTTAATCTTACCCCCGAGTGCTTCAGTGCGTTCGTAACAGCATGTCCACGTGTTGTTAATTCAACAGTAAAATTTCTTTTGAGTTGTGATATTTAGACATTCTTTGTTCGCGTGGCAGATCACCCCAACCAACTTGCAGCCTTTACATTTAAAGTCAGCAAAGGTTTCATTCGGTAAGAGCTGCGTAGTATTTACAACAAAGGTCTGGCAGCGCTGAATGAAGACAAGACAGCCGAAACGTCTACAACCACTCAAATACAGAATCTCAGCTTATGTAAATCTTTCTATGGAACTAAACCCCTGGTCGATCAGCGGTCAGTCTGGCAGCATCGGTATCAACTGGACATCCGTTCCCAACTCTCCCTTCTTGGAATTAGGACAAGAGCGTCTGCAAGCGTTGATGGTTAACAAAATCAACGTTTCTTTGTATATAAGTGTGCCCCTCGCAATCCCCGCATGTGTGTGTGTGTGTGTGTGTGTATGTGTGAGTGTGTGTGTGTGTCTGTGTGCGTGAGTGTGTGTGTGTGTGTGCGTGTGTGCGTGCGTGCGTGTGTGTGTGTGTGCGTGCGTGTGCGTGAGTGTGTGTGTGCGTGCGTGTGTGTGTCTGTGTGTCTGTGTGTGCATGCGTGTGTGTGTGTGAGTGTGTGTGAGTGTGTGTGCGTGCGTGCGTGCGTGTGTGTTTATAAAGAAACAGAAGAAATAGTCAAGAAATACAAACGATGAGTAAGCGAACAGGGAAAAAAACTTCACATCAGTTACAACAAGACAGCTCTGTGCACAGCTCTCTGTGAATCTCCGTCTCAAGTAGAGAAAGCTGTCTTGTCACGACAGAAGATATCCACACATGTAGAGTGGGCAACAGGACACAACAACCCACTTCACGCGTAGTGCACCCCATCTCCAGTTATGATCAATAATGTCATCCCTTTACCCTTTAGATCTCCCCCCACCTTGTCAAACGCGAACGCGTGCGTTACAAATGATGACAGTTTTGAACACTTATCTTCCGTAATTCGCTGGGGTCTTTACCCACTGTGTGCGTGTGGGGGGGGGGGGGGGGGTGCGGAGGGAGGATGGTGGTTGGTGTTTTTATGTTTTGTATCTTGAATAGGGAGAGAAATTATCATTAAACAAATACACACATGACAGCCTTTTCCCCAAAAGCTCTAATCCACTTTTCCTCCAACATCAAAAAATATTACAGAAGTATTTTCTGCCGCACATAATGTTAAATGCTTGAAAAGACCGGAGTCAATTAAGTTGGTGCACCTTCGTTGAGAAAATGTATCAATATGAGCGAAAATCATTCCTCAAGAGTCTGGACACTAGACTTCAACTCTAATAATGAGTTATTAAGTCTTGAACGATTTTTCTCGCTTGAAATTTTCATCATACAGACGTATTCAAAACAATGTATTCAAATATCTTACCTACAGCCTCAAATTAATTGTACGAAGTCGACTGCACGAAGCTTTGGCACTGAATTTTCGGTAACAAGACTTCTATTAGCGAAGTCGACTTCGGGCTGAATTATGGACAGCCTGCAAGGTGGCAAAGCGTTACAATGCACCCAGTGCAGAACCTGCAGCGGCTGGTAGACATCACATCTATATATATATCAATATACTAGAGGAATACCCGGCTTCGCCGGGGTGAATCGCGAGACAGAGACAGACAGCGTGGCCAAATGTAACCGAGTGCCGAAACACCACAATCATATTTGAAGCCGAAGTCCACTCAAACGGGATTGAGAATAACTGTTATGGCTTCTGGAAGGAAGGCCTGATTATTCAGTCACACACCAATGCCGCCAGACCACATCACAAACAGAACTCTACAATCCACAGGTGTTGCCCACACACACACACAAACACACACACACACAGAAGCCATATATATATATATGTATATCTATATCTATAAATATATAGAGATAGGTGACAGTGTATTTTTTGTGTGGCTATAAATTGATTCGACCTTTTCACTTTGACAGTAAGAACAACTTCCGGGTGCAAGGGAAGCGTTCTGGACAGCACAGTGAGATTCTAAAAATAGTAACGTTGTAACGGGAATATGGATTGACGCCACACGAAGGAAGGGAGATAAACGCTGAAAACACTGGAGAAGATAAAGAGAAAAACCCAAATCAGTTCAGCGCTGCGCGCTGAGAGCACGTGTTGAAATATCTCATGTCGAGTCCCATCGCTGTCAACGACGCCAAATGTAACCGAGTGCCGAAACACCACAAGCATATATATGTGAAGCCGAAGTCCACTCAAACGGGATTGAGAATAACTGTTATGGCTTCTGGAAGGAAGGCCTGAACATATATATAGACACACACCAATGCCGCCAGACCACATCACAAACAGAACTCTACAATCCACAGGTGTTGCCCACACACACACACAAACACACACACACACAGAGAGGCCGTATATATATGTATATATGTATATCTATATCTATAAATATATAGAGATAGGTGACAGTGTATTTTTCGCGTGGCTATAAATTGATTCGACCTTTTCACTTTGACAGTAAGAACAACTTCCGGGTGCAAGGGAAGCGTTCTGGACAGCGCAGTGACATTCTAAAAATAGTAACGTAGTAACGGGAATATGGATTGACGCCACACGAAGGAAGGGAGATAAACGCTGAAAACACTGGAGAAGATAAAGAGAAAAACCCAAATCGGGTTCGGGATTGAGAATAACAGTTATGGCTTCTTGAAGGAAGGCCTGAACATATATAGACACACACCAATGCCGCCAGACCACATCACAAACAGAACTCTACAATCCACAGGTGTTGCCCACACACACACACAAACACACACACACAGAGAAGCCGTATATATATATATGTATATCTATATCTATAAATATATAGAGATAGGTGACAGTGTATTTTTCGCGTGGCTATAAATTGATTCGACCTTTTCACTTTGACAGTAAGAACAACTTACGGGTGCAAGGGAAGCGTTCTGGACAGCGCAGTGACATTCTAAAAATAGTAACGTTGTAACGGGAATATGGATTGAAGCCACACGAAGGAAGGGAGATAAACGCAAAACACTGGAGAAGATAAGGAAGAGTTACTGGGAATGGTGAAATGAACAGAAAAACCAAAATCGGTTCAGCGCTGCGCGCTGAGAGCACATGATGAAATATCTCATCGATGATATTGTGTCCGGGGTGTAGCTGAATACGGTGTCCAAATTTGAAAAAGATCCACCGAGAACTTTGGCTTTGGTGTGTCGGTATGGGGGCCCGGGTAGCTCAGGTGGAACCAAAATCGGTTCAGCGCTGTGCCCTGAGAGCACGTGTTGAAATATCTCATCGATGAGGTTGTGTCCGGGGTCTCTCTGAATAAGCCCACCAAATTTGAAGCAGATCCATTGAGAACTTTGGCCGTGCATCGCGCACAGACAGACAGACACACAGACACACAGACACTAGTCGTATATATATATATATATAAATATATACGATTACGAGTGTGGGTCTGGCCAATGTATACCAACACAGAGAGAGAGACATAACCCACCGACCGAGTCACCCACTTGCAGTGAGAATCAGACGCAGTTCGATTCTGTTTTGTCCACATGTCAAATTAATTCTGACATGACGAATAAAGCCGGCAAGTGACAATATGGTGTGCAAGGTTTTTGACACCTCGTCAAAGGTTGTGCTATTCGCAGCCTAAAACGGGCAGAATGTTCAGTATTAGTATGAACATCAATGTCGTACGTACACATGTTGCACACCGGAGCACCTGTGCGCTTGCCATACATCATAGATACAATCTAAATTATGCCTGTGGTCTATAGGGTTAGTTTGCAGAACAACTTGTACATTGCTTGCACCTGCAGAAAGGCCATGTAGCTCCAATAATGCACTTAGCGTACAACAGCAGTGACACAAACAAAACAGAAATTAATCTCTTGGCGTTTACTGCGTTGTTTTGCATACAGGGTCGTAGACAATCCCTGTTATAATCCTTATAGTCTTTTTGACAAAAGGAATTCGCGTATACACACCTGACGCAGTTTACATGAGAATGTTGCTGCGTCACCATGATATTACGTTGTGACGAACACTAAAATACATAGACGAACTGAAGGGAGACGAATGGTGAAAATGACGATCGACAGCCAAGAACTACCATGGTCATTTTCTAAAGATCAAGAACTACCGTGGTCATTTTCTAAAGATCAAGCAGTGAGCTTAAATACACAACTTGGGACGGGATTTTACCTACCAAGATACATTGGTCGGGGCAATTTAGACAATTCAGTGAATGCAAGAAAATAGAGTAAAATACCCTCAATGAAATGTAATTTTTAGAGAGGTACCCAAGAAATGTTTTTTGCGATCGTGTGTGTTTTTCTCAGGAATAAAACCGTGCCTTTGTCGTAAGTCTATACAAGAAACTCCTGAAACATTTGGGTTATAAAACAGTTAAAGTTATTAAATGCACGAAACACTTTATGACTAAAGGTCTGCTTAAAAGACACCACAAAGGATGGACTCAGAAAACTGCATGGTTGCCGAATACGTCGTATTGACTACAAAACATATTTTCATGAAATGAAAGCCTGAAACACCTTATTGGGTACGTTTTGATAATCAAGCATGTCAAGTGACTGAGGTTACGGGGCAAATGTTGGTGTTCAAACACCTCAAGTGATTGAGGTCATAGGAGTCAACACAGCGGACAAAGTGATCAGCCTCGGAGACAGGCGACGCTACTAAGGACGGCTCAATACGCACTAATTGACTGCAATCTCATCCCACGCGCGCAGAGAACGGCCAGTGTTTAGTCAACAAACGTCAGCCTAGCCTCCCCCTTCGGATCACTCCATCAGAGACGACAAGAAAACAAGGGACTCTCCACAATCGCCTTTGTTTGCGGGAGCAGCACCATCTGGACGTCTTTGACAGCAGGCATGCTTGGCCGCCTCGCCCAAGCTGGACGTCTCAAGATGAACAAAGACGATCAATGACAGGACAGCGCAGACCAGAGGGCGGGGGATGAAACGTGAGACATTAGAGCCACACTGCTGACCGTGCTAAGGATTGTTGGAGGGTGTCAGGATTGTCACGCTGCAAGGTGTCGGTTACTTCTCGGCCCTCTGCCTCGCTCCTTTCACACACTACGCTCACTTTACTTCTGCAAGCATCGTGATTCTTGGGCCAGCCAGACATCTACAGCCGGATGCACCTTTCTCAGTAAATGCCTTTTAACATCCCACAGACTCTTTACTTAAAAAGACCATCTTGATTTCACGACTGGCAAAACGCTCTAGAGGCCGACATGAATATATCATGTCTCTTGAACTGCATCGTTCCACTTTTGAAATGGACTGTAAGATTCCACACGGACAAACTCAATATACTTTTGTTCACAGAGCTGAAAAAAAGTAAAAGCAAGAACATTCCCTCAGACCTTGTGGTTCACTTCAATTGAACCAGGGACTTGAGGAAGTTGACATATTATGATGCAAGTTCTCGGTTGTATGCCCAATGCGGCGAAGGCCAATAAAGATAAGTGCAAAAGACCATTCTGAACTAAGAACTTTGCAGAAAACTTAAACCACTTTCAGAATTAAGAACTTTGCAGAAAACTTAAACCACTTTCAGAATTAAGAACAGGACAGAACTACGTCTGAGATGTTATCAAAAAAAGGCACAGTACAACACATCTAAAAAATATTCATCTCCATGGCCGACGGAAGATGATCACCAGGTGCAGAAA
Organism: Littorina saxatilis; assembly: GCF_037325665.1. Classification (NCBI taxonomy): domain Eukaryota; kingdom Metazoa; phylum Mollusca; class Gastropoda; order Littorinimorpha; family Littorinidae; genus Littorina; species Littorina saxatilis. The sequence goes on from NC_090246.1 coordinate 46,484,288, forward strand.
CCTGCCGTCAAAAGAAGTGTCAAGCTGCTTGTCGCAATAAGTTAGCAAATAATCTTATCCATAACGCCAACAACCTTCCCCTAACACCAATATTGTAACATACAGGTGATGCCAACAACAATACCACAGTCCACGATTACAGCCTCGGGGGGGAGTCAGACGTACGTGAACAGTAAACCTCCATCCACGCGTCAGACTCACCTGGTAAACTACCCGAAGCCCGACAGTCCCCGCCTTGATTAACCCCACCCTCTCTCGTCACACAGAGGCGTGATGATGGACAAGCAAGGCCTGGGACTCGTCAGAGAACTCAACGACCACCATGGATGGTCCTGTCGGGTGGAAGGGTGAACAGGGTGTAAACACGACGAGACCTTTGATGTCAACCTGCTTCTTCGGCTCCATTCAACACCGTGTCCACGACATAGGACCGGAGGGGGAGGCCAGAACAAAAGACAAAGGAAAACAACAAACCGCAGGAGAGAGGCAGGGAGCCAACCCGCACGTTCGTCAAGGAGGAAGGTAAAGACGGCGAGAGCCCCTTTCATTTCAAATAGCAATGAAAGTGTCTGTCAGGGCTGTCTGAGGGGCCTGTGACAGTTTCCATCGTTGCCCCAGTGACCGGAGGAACTTAGCTTATGGGGGCTAATGACCGTCCACAAAGTTACTCAATCAGTCAAGCCGCCTTTCTCCCTCCCTGTGGGGACGGAAGGAGGGGACGGGGACAGAGGCCATAATCGTCTCCCACTATCGGGGCACTGTCGACGCTTTGACCTGCGGATTTTATCACCCTCGTTATCTTGCACAATACCGCACCCGAATCACAGCAATCAGCCACCCTAGCCAGGTTCTCAGCTGTTCGCGCAACAGTCTGACTGCACTTATTGCTCTCTTCATTTGTGCTGACTGACAACCTTTGCCGACATTTCAAAACCACATGCGCAAATGATTCAGAAGCATCGCCGTATTCAGCAATTCATACTCTTTTAACATGTAAGCATAAATGCATGACAACTACGTACGTATGCACAAATGCATGCATTCAAGATCTGCGGTTTGTGTCGGTGTCACCATAACCTTCCTCTCAGGTAAACACAGGACGGCTGTGGTATGATGTTATGAGACATTCCAACAATGTCTCAAAACAGCAGCAAAAGAATGCTTTACCTTCCACGTAGGTCGGCCGGTCTCTGAAACAAGTAACTGCTTTTTGAACATGTCTGAAATTCAGCTCAGTACGGCCACAAGCTCTAGATGCTTTCCCAATTGTAAGAAAATTAATTCAGTAAAAGCAGAATACACAAACTAAGACCAGAACTTACGGTTACCCTTTCCAACATTTCCACCGATCAGATTAGATGTGAGCAAATTCCATTAGAAAATTTCAAAAGTACAATGTATAATTATGTATTGGCAACACTATCATGGACGTCTGCTGGACATCTCTGCTACCCTTGATATTTGTCGAAGTTATTAATTTATACTTCCGTTTACGTACAACTTTCGCACAATGCATCATTCAAGTTAATCAACATTTCATGAGTCTAATAGTAATAAACAGAGAAAACCAGTTGCTCTGCACCTTCATACCCCATGGCCGCCCTAGTGCAGATGGAACCAACCGTATGTCATGTACTAGTCTGTGTTCATTCACTGCAAGTGCAATGAAATCTAGTATGCATGGCAATTCTGGTCTGTGCCAAGAACGTACCCTGAGGCTCAAAGGAATTGCATTATAATTCATAAGATAACATGTCAACCCAAAGCAGCCTAGCTTTGCATTTTCCCCCAAACTGTCATTAAATGCCACACACGTCCTTCTCAATGTCACTCTACAAACCCCGCTGAATGGGTTTTTTCCTCATATGTTAGAGAGAGAGAGAGAGAGAGAGAGAGAGAGAGAGAGAGAGAGAGAGAGAGAGAGAGAGAGAGTGTGTGTGTGTGTGTGTGTGTGTGCGCGTGAAAAACACTGCCTGTCTGAAAACGACCGGACAATACGATGTTACAAAATATATGTTTGAGCATAGTTATGAGCTACATGACATGTTGTGTTAATCATAAAAGACCACTGACGAACAGCGGATCCGTTTGTACTATAACTTCGATTTTAAGTTTCGGTTTCTGAAAATAAACGGATACAGGAAATCAGGAAAACAGCTGTCCACCGGGCTTAGTGTCACACATAAAGAGCAGAACAAAACTTCCAAACATCAAAACACTTCAATGGCAGATTGTAAACAATCCAACACTTTAATGACAGATAGTAAACATTCCTTGTCTAACTGTGCAACTTGGCAAACAATCTTGAAAGTCGGGTTTAAGTCCCCTCTAATCTGCATGACATGTGTAAGGCAGTTGTGTCGACGTTTCTTCGTAAGTTTGATTTCACAAGGGCTTATGTATGCATTGGATCACACAGACGCACTCGAGAAATAGCCGAGGGTGAGGGGCCGGGTTCTTCTCTTACGGGCCAGCAGTCAAGCAGACAATGCCACTTCAAAGTTCTCCACAGAGCCGGAAAGCTGAAAGTTACCCGCCCCGAGGAGCACCTGACCGCCTGCAAGGCTGTAACACTGCTAACTCTCGACATTCTACCCATTCATTTCCCCCTTTGCTTTACAGCTAAAAGAAAACCCAAATATTTGTCGGTTGGTTTATGGCAGTCGACAGAGAGTAGTATTAAACAGAGCGTGATTTCCCCTCAACACTCCCTTCTCACATATGTCAGCCTTTGAGGTGTTATTAGCTTGCCAAGAACCTTCATTAGTACATGTGTATACACCTGTGGGAAACCCTAGGTCCCTTTTATAGAGTTTTAATCATTTGGAAAATAAAACGGTAACAAAAACACCATGAGAAAAAAATATGATTTTTTTTTAAAAGTATGATGTTGTGACAAGTAAAGCATGAAAAACTGTAACTACTCCAAATTCAGACGTAACAATTGATGCAGTGCCAAAAACAACATTGCACCAAGCTCAAAGCTCATTATCTTGTTTATTTTAATCATTGACATCCCAGTGTGTTCTTGTATACATGACATATTATGCAGTTCAGTAAATTAGGTTATGATGTTGTCAGACATTGTAAATTATGAGATACTGCACTATGAGCAAACAAATTATATAAGATGGTGACAATAAAAAGCTGACATGATGTTAGCTGGTATTGAATTACTACGGCAACTAAAAGCAAAACTATATATCCAGGTGCATCTTTTGCCAACATGGTGCATCTTTTGCCAACATTCTGTCACAAATTTAGGAACCCTGAAAATGTCGCTTATATAATTTATATGTTGTATAGATAGATTTATAAACCTGTCTAATGTTTAAAACACCAAACCGAATTAGATTAACAAACGGTAAGCACCCATCAAGAATATTAGCAAGAAATTCTATCCAGATGTATGGGTCAGTTTAACTTTAAGAGGTTACAGCTGAAAGTCTCCCATGGACCTGAAGTCTGAATTTCCTTCTCAGGCTGTCTAGCGTCTAGCTCAAAAGAGTATGACTATGCAGGTATTGTGTCCAGTTCAAGTAGAAGTATTCACAACTGTGGCTGTGCTAGACTTATTTTCCAGTACTGCATGCTGATACAAAATTAACCAGATCTACTTTATTGATACATGTAGCTAATCATTTCTCTTACCGGGCAGAATCTGCACCTTTATCATTTCTGAGCAATACATGCATTGTGTACCCCCCCCCCCCCCCCACCCACCCCCATGGCAATGGGTTGTTGTTCTTGCTGCTGCTGTATTTAGTGTAAATGTGATTGTGTGAAACTTACTGTTTTTCTAGCTGTCAGTCATAAAACTGAGTGGCTTTTTGTCATGGAAAAGATAGAATATGTATAATTATATAGTGCTGTGACTATAATAATTGCAGTGAGCATTAAATTATTTGATCTTAAACTGAATAAATCATACATCATGATGATCATCACAACTTAAAATCTTTTAAGTTGAAAAGTGTATTTTGATCTTTTGATATGAAGCTGAGAGAGTTCTTCACCTCTCTGTAAAAAGCAAAGAAGTCATCCAATTTTAACTGCTCGATCTATAGAACTGCTAGGAGGCAAGAAAACTAGGTTACTGCAATGTTCATAGGAATGTCTGATTGTCATGGACTAAGAGTAAGACAAGTAAGAGGGTTATCTGAGAAAACAGACACCCCAGGTTACTGTGCTGTGCTAAGACTGCTGTGGATTAGAAGTAGAAGTTTACCTGTGGGATTATGCACACACTCACGCACACACAGTGTGTTCTCACTACCAGTACCAAACAGACAGAGTGTGTGTGTGTGTGTGTGAGTGTGTGCGTGTGAGTGTGTGTGTGTGTGTGTATGTTCCAAGGCATCAAATGACTAGAAACATCTGCATGGGGCTTTCCTTTCTTCTGCAGTGCTGCTCTGCACGTAGTCAAATTGTTGCCACCTGGTATTCACACAGATTCTGATTTGCTACCAGAACTTGAGCCCCTTGCTGTTGGGGTATGAGACATTTAATACGGGTATACACTTACTTTACCTTTATATCAAACAAGAGTTGGTTTTTATAATTTATTTTTTATTTTTGTCTTTTTAATGTTTCATCTGTTTACGACATTTTAACCATGTTTAAATGTCTTCTGGCATTAATTCAAGGATATGATGCAACACTTCTCACACATCACATAACCTTCTTGCGTTATACTTATGAATAAATAATAAATGAATCATTTAATGGGCCTGTGTGTGCCAGCCAGGTGGTCTTTTTTGGTCACCAGACTTCCCCTACACTTCACACCCGAGAAGTTCTGAGATGCTGACTGGAATGATTGACGTTTGGGTTGGGAAGTTGCAGCTTGCGGGTACTCAGCCTGTAATTTGGTCTGGCCCTTATGGAAAGGCCACAAAGGCGAGAGTGCATGGCTGGGTAGTCCAGTCAACATGGATCAAAATCAGAGGTCAGCGGGGAGGAGTGCTTGAACCACCGTGAGACATTCTTCCCCGCGTAGTTGTTTTTACTTGCGGCACACCACAACACCTGAGTGCAGTGAGAAATGTCCTAAACTTTGCACGCTCTGCCCTAGTAGTGTGTTCTGCGTTGCTCAAACATGTGACGGGGGAGAGAACTATACAGAAACACGGGTTGTTTGACTTGTCAAGCAAGCTTCGTGGGGTTCCGTGTGACACGATTCTACACTACGGCAATCCGAAGAAAGGAGACAGATAGTACACGCGATACGTAGCTCTGATAGAGCAGCGACAGAAAGTAGAGGGCTTGCCTTACCTTGTAATGCCCCCGAAGTTCGGTGCTGAAGCACACTCAAAACAGAAGCCAGCAGAAGTAAACTCCAGTGAAATTTCAGCCGCATGGCTGCACAGTGTCCGAGCCCACCCCGGGCTCTTGATCTACTCCTCACACACAAAGTTTACTAGTATAGCAGTTCACATTCACAAATTCATGCAGCTTCTCCCGTGAGTGGTTTGGCACAGACTCACGGTGACTTCTCTCCACGCGGCTTACAAAACTGGCCGCTGACTGACTGGTAGGCACACACCATTGCTAGTTTCGCACCGGGCGCGGAGAACCACGGAGAGCTGTGACGTCACTTCTCGCGGCCTGCTATTTTTAGACCGCGCGAGCAGACGAAATTCCCCATCTTCAAAGCGAATACACCTCACGCCGCGTTGCGAGGGAAGCGATCGACGAAGGGGGAACCAAAGCTGAACGCAGTTGCTTCCCTTCTCATTATCGGTCATCTAGCTGAGCTCTCTGCTCACATAGGTTCTGCGACTTACTTTCAAGTTCCTCATGTTTTACACACTGGCAGACACACTGGCTTGATGCAGATTTACCACACGAAAATGTGAAATGTTGAAAGGTTTTAATTCTCTCCTCCAACGAAAATCGCAATTACACCATTGATTTTATCATGGTAATCTTAAAAAGATGGCTCGTCGGATGAATAAGATAAAATTTGAAAATGACACCTACACGCCGTACATTCAAGCATAATCGTCCACTTTCATCCCATCCTACAAGCCTCTTTGTCGATAAATGGACTACCAAGCCAAACTGAAACTAGCTATCATGTTCATTGATGTGTCCTGCGTTCATATGTTAAATATCACCATTTAAAACGGACTGGATTTTGTTAAAATTTAAACAGAAATGAAGTCAAAACTGTGTGGTAGCGAACCCCCGCAACGTCTGGATAGGAATAAAATTGCCTCCGTTTTGGAAAATACACAGCATCACAATCATTGATTTAGCTCAGATTAGTTTCATCATGATTAGGTGAATGTGCGAGTGTGTGCGAGAGTCAGTGTTTTCTTCTTATAAAATACATAATCATAGTCTTTTGGCCCGTAATCTTTTAACTTGAAGTTGTTACGGTGCCTTGGTTTCTCTTGCGGCTAATGCACTATGTCCGTATCTTCTCTGCTTCGTGTCAGTGAGTCGTTCTGAGTCCAGGAACCCATGCCAGTAAAAGAGTCGAAAACGCTCCTGGAGCGCTTGAAAAATACAGTTCCAAACCTTCCATTAAGACTTGCAACAACAAATCTATTTGCAGGTCTAAACAAGAACCACAGGGACAACTGAGTTATAACTCTCCGACATTGTAGACGTAGTGCAGAATAGGATCACACACACAGCTGGATGGCAGGTGCCAGATTATGGCACGAACCACGTGTGGTGAACAGCGAATAAAGAGAAACATTACGGCACTATCATCAATGCCATAGACTACCAACATGTTGGACAACATTGAACAGTGCGTGTGTGTGTGTGTATGCGCGCGCACGCGCGTGCGTGAGTGTTTGTGTGTGTGTGTGTGTGTACGTGTGTGTTTGTGTGTGTGTGTGTGTGTGCGTGTGTGTGTGTGTTTGTGTTTGTGTGCGTTTGTGTGTGTGTGCTTGTATGTGTGTATATGTGTATGTGTGTTTGTGTGTGTGTGCGCGCGCGCATCGCTTTCTCTTGTTACGCAGTATGCCAAATATTCAATCACTGAATACGACTCAACTTGACCAGCGCGGATCGCAGGGACTGGACAACAAAAAAAAACACGTGCTTGAACGTGAGCGTTTTTCTGCCTCTCCTTGAAGCCGGTGAATAGGGTTTGGTCAACTGGCAGTTTTCTGACGGCAGGCCTGGGAAGAAGAGGTGCTGTTCATGTTTCGTTGTGGACAAAATGGTTACATTCCTTGACTCCTCGGCCGAGTTCGGAGGACCAGCAAAAGACAAGCTACAAGTACAACTGGATGACACGGATCTGCTGCCGTTGCGTGGAACTCTCTCCCGGCCTTACTCTATCCGACACTGCCAAACATTTTGTTCCTTCAAACCACGTCCATGTTCATGGCATCCTCCGGATTCCGAGCCTGACACAACCGTCGTACGAAGAAGAAGAAGAAGAAGTTCCTTCAAATCAAACCTTAAATGGAATGTATGTATGTATGTATGTATGTATGTATGTAGGTATGTAGGTATGTATGTAGGTATGTATGCATGTGTGTTGGTGTGTCGGTGTGTCATGTGTGCAAGTAAAAAGGGTATTGTAGTTGTACATATATTACTTTAGATATTTTTTTTTTGTTATCATGGGTTTTATGAATTTTCTTCTCTTATTCTTTTATAATTATTAATTAATGACCTATATGTGCTGATGACCAATTTAATTTCCTTTGTTGGATCAATAAAATGTTATGAGTTATGAGTTATGAGTTATGAAAACACACTTCTTCACACAGTATTTTGATTAATTTTATTTCAATATGGTGCATTTTTGATCAGGTGTTTCAATGTTTGAATGTTTTGCCTGTGTTAGTATGCTTGCAGCTTGTATTGATGTAGTGTTTCGTTGTTCACTTGTGTGCTGAATGCTGCTGCACATGCTTTTTTGCTTTGCTTTGTATGTATATGTATGTTTGTTTGTTTTTTCATATTTTTTCCGTTGTAAAGCGCTTAGAGAACGTAAAGCGCTCTATAAATCTCCCATATTATTATTATTATTATTAATCAGGTAAATGCCTACCATCACTACTTTAGTAAAACAAGCTTTCTGCTTAGTCGAGGACGACTTTTAAGTCAGTTCCGTTTTCACAGCTTATTTTCTTCCAGGCGTGTTGAAACTCAAAGGTATCTAATTGTCTCTCTCTGTCTCTCTGTCTCTGTCTCTGTCTCTCTCTCTCTCTCTCTCCGTTTCGCTCTCTCTCGCTTTCTTTCTCTGAGTCTCTCTTCCTCTGTCGCTATCTCTCTCTGGCTCTCTCTCTCTCTCTCTCTCTCTCTCTCTCTCTCTCTCTCTCTCTCTCTCTTTCTTTCTCTCTCTCTCTCTCTCTCTTTCTTTCTCTCTCTTTCGGCGTATATGGACAGACATACAACTTGACCAGGTATTGCATCCCTACATGCGCACGTGTTGACGCGTGTGCCAACACACGGACACGACATGCTGACGCAGTCACAAACACAGGCGCATACAAACACTTGCACACAAGCACACACACAAGCACGCACGCACGCATGCACATACGCACGCCCACACACATGGCACATACATACACATGTACATACATCACGCGCACGCACATACACACTCGCATGCACATGCACACATACGCACGCATGCATGCACGCACGCATGCATGCACGCACGCACGCACGCACGCACGCATGCACACACGCACGCAAACACACAGACGCACACACACACACACACAAACGCACCGCCCACCCACACACATACACACCCGCACACACACACACGCACCGCCCACACACCCGCACACACACGCTCACGCACACACACACACACACACACTTATATATTTCACGTCTCTTGCCACTGCCACGGTTACCTCTCTCACTTCTCTCTCTTCGACTCTCTCAATTCTCTCCTTTACCTCTCACCTCTCTCCCTTACCTCTCTCATTTCTCTTCTTCACCTCTCTCACCTCTCTCCTTTACCTCTCATCTCTCCCTTACCTCTCTCACTTCTCTTCTTCACCTATCTCACCTCTCTCCTTTACCTTTCTCACCTCTCTCCCTTACCTCTCTCACTTCTCTCCCTTACCTCTCTCATTTCTCTTCTTCACCTCTCTCACCTCTCTCCTTTACCTTTCTCACCTCTCTCCCTTACCTCTCTCACTTCTCTCCCTTAACTCTCATTTCTCTTCTTCACCTCTCTCACCTCTCTACCTTACTTCTCTCACTTCTCTCCCTTACCTCTCTCACTTCTCTCCCTTACCTCTCTCAGTTCTCTTTTTCACCTCTCTCACTTCTATCCCTTAACTCTCATTTCTCTTCTTCACCTCTCTCACCTCTCTCCCTTACCTCTCTCACTTCTCTCCCTTACCTCTCTCACCTCTCTCCCTTACTTCTCTCACTTCTCTCCCTTACCTCTCTCCCTTACCTCTCTCACCTCTCTCCCTTACCTCTCTCCCTCACCTCTCTCCCTTACCTCTCTCACCTCTCTCACTTACCTCTCTCACCTCTCTCCCGTACCTCTCTCACCTCTCTCACTTACCTCTCTCACCTCTCTCCCATACCTCTCACCTCTCGTCTCCCTTACTTCTCTCACTTCTCTCCCTTACCTCTCTCCCTTACCTCTCTCTCACCTCTCTCCCATACCTCTCACCTCTCTGCCTTACTTCTCTCCCTTACCTCTCTCCCCTCTCTCCTCTCTCTCACTTCTCTCCCTTACCTCTCTCACCTCTCTCCCTTACTTCTCTCACTTCTCTCCCTTACCTCTCTCCCCTCTCTCCCCTCTCTCCCTTACCACACACGCACGCAAACACACAGACGCACACACACACACACACAAACGCACCGCCCACCCACACACATACACACCCGCACACACACACGCACCGCCCACACACCCGCACACACACGCTCACGCACACACACACACACACACACACACACACACACACACACACACTTATATATTTCACGTCTCTTGCCACTGCCACGGTTACCTCTCTCACTTCTCTCTCTTCGACTCTCTCAATTCTCTCCTTTACCTCTCACCTCTCTCCCTTATACCGCTCTCATTTCTCTTCTTCACCTCTCTCACCTCTCTCCTTTACCTCTCACCTCTCTCCCTTACCTCTCTCACTTCTCTTCTTCACCTCTCTCACCTCTCTCCTTTACCTTTCTCACCTCTCTCCCTTACCTCTCTCACTTCTCTCCCTTACCTCTCTCATTTCTCTTCTTCACCTCTCTCACCTCTCTCCTTTACCTTTCTCACCTCTCCCTTACCTCTCTCACTTCTCTCCCTTAACTCTCATTTCTCTTCTTCACCTCTCTCACCTCTCTACCTTACTTCTCTCACTTCTCTCCCTTACCTCTCTTACCTCTCTCCCTTACTTCTCTCACTTCTCTTTTTCACCTCTCTCACTTCTCTCCCTTAACTCTCATTTCTCTTCTTGACCTCTCTCACCTCTCTCCCTTACCTCTCTCACTTCTCTCCCTTACCTCTCTCACCTCTCTCCCTTACTTCTCTCACTTCTCTCCCTTACCTCTCTCCCTTACCTCTCTCACCTCTCTCCCTTACCTCTCTCCCTTACCTCTCTCCCTTACCTCTCTCACCTCTCTCACTTACCTCTCTCACCTCTCTCCCGTACCTCTCTCACCTCTCTCACTTACCTCTCTCACCTCTCTCCCTTACCTCTCTCACCTCTCTCCCTTACTTCTGTCACTTCTCTCCCTTACCTCTCTCCCTTACCTCTCTCCCTTACCTCTCTCACTTCTCTCCCATACCTCTCACCTCTCTCCCTTACTTCTCTCCCTTACCTCTCTCCCCTCTCTCCTCTCTCCCCTCTCTCCTCTCTCTCACTTCTCTCCCTTACCTCTCTCACCTCTCTCCCTTACTTCTCTCACCTCTCTCACTTACCTCTCTCACCTCTCTCACTTACCTCTCTCACCTCTCTCACCTCTCTCCCTTACTTCTCTCACTTCTCTCCCTTACCTCGCTCCCTTACCTCTCTCCCCTCTCTCCCTTACCTCTCTCACCTCTCTCCCTTACCTCTCTCCCCTCTCTCCTCTCTCTCACTTCTCTCCCTTACCTCTCTCACCTCTCTCCCTTACTTCTCTCACTTCTCTCCCTTACCTCTCTCCCCTCTCTCCCTTACCTCCCTCACCTCTCTCCCTTACCTCTCACCTCTCTCACTTACCTCTCTCACCTCTCTCCCTTACCTCTCTCACCTCTCTCACTTACCTCTCTCACCTCTCTCCCTTACCTCTCTCCCTTACCTCTCACCTCTCTCTCGTACCTCTCTCACCTCTCTCCCTTACCTCTCACCTCTCTCACTTACCTCGCTCACCTCTCTCCCTTACTTCTCTCACTTCTCTCCCTTACATCGCTCCCTTACCTCTCTCACCTCTCTCCCTTACTTCTCTCACTTCTCTCCCTTACCTCTCCCCTCTCTCCCTTACCTCTCTCACCTCTCTCCCTTACCTCTCTCACCTCTCTCCCTTACCTCTCACCTCTCTCACTTACCTCTCTCACCTACCTCTCTCACCTCTCTCCCTTACTTCTCTCACTTCTCTCCCTTACCTCGCTCCCTTACCTCTCTCACCTCTCTCCCTATAGTTACTGCACTACCTGGCTGACTTGATCGAACTTGGTGTGCTGAACCACGTTTGTCCATGTTGTACTACAAGATTCCTCCTCAGCTGTCTGACAGATTGCCCCAATGCAGCCTAATCAAGAGAGAGGAGACAGTACTTTGTCGCCTCTACATTGGGCACACTGTTTAAGGATGAAGACCAACCATACTGTTTTGGGTGCGATGAACCTTGAACCATTGGCATTGAACACGTCCTTGCCAAATGTGTGGACGGTCAAGAGATTTGTGATAAACACTACAGTGCCTCTCAAGGTTTTATTCCAGGATGTTCCCCCGGACATGATTTGTAACTTTTTAAAAGAGATCAAGCTTTTTAACAAGATTTGAAGTACACAATGTGAAAATGATGACGTTTTAGAACCTTCTTTTTACAGTGATAGACCTGATTGTAAGTAATTTTAAGCAGAGAGTCTAGCACGTGAACTGAAAAAGGAAATACATTTTAATCGGTCTCGAATAGCAATAACTGCTGAAGAGACGATAAACAATAATAACCAACCAACTACTGATGGTGATTCTGCCACCATTCAAGCCTTACACTCGGGGGTGCAAACAGGGCTGCTTCTTGTCATTCCGCCACAGAGCCTTGCATTGCCACAGACCATTAAACACGTCCTTACCAAGTGTGTGGACATCTAAGAAACTCGTGACAAGCACTACAGTGCAGAAACTCTGAAGGTTTTTATTTTTGGCAATTTTTGGCTCACGTAAGTGTAGCCTATGCGATGCTAACTTTTGTCTGTCTGTGCGTGCGTGCGTGCGTGCGTATGTATGTATGTATGTCTGTGGTAGAAACTTTAACATTTGACTGAACACCGAAATACTAATTTTACCTGGTTATTATTCAAGCAACAGCATCAAAGTATTGAAGCAATGATCAACATTTCGTCGGCACGTATGTAGTTAGAGTGTATATCCAAAGAAAACGTCTGGTGGGGAGTTTGGGGGGGTTAAAAACAGGTGACTGGTTTGTGTCGTGTGTGGTATGTAGACCAGGTCAGGGGTCAAGGTTAGGTCAGATCGCGTGAAGGATTGTGGTATAGATACAGTTATCACCGAGCTGCAGTTCGCCGATTCGGAGAAGACGATTTCACATTGTTCGGTTTCGTAGCTCCAGAAAAATAGATAAAGAAGATACCAAAGGAGATTTCCTACAGGTTAATCTGCACAGCGTGTTTCCAGTGTCTGCGCGAGGAAGCGCTGTCGAAAGCGCAGTGTCGATCTGGCCATCTGGCAGTCGTGTCCCCGTAAGTAGGCTACAGACAGACAGATCTAGATCTAGTGTCTCGCACCCTTGCACCGTGTCACCTATGCTTACTGTGTGTGTGTATGTGTGACGGAGTGATTGAGTTTGTGTTACTGTTTGTCGATTTCTTACGTGAGCCTTGAAGGCTTCGCCTCTTGTTATTAAAGGAGATCAAGATTTGTATCAAGATTTGATTTAATATTAGTTTTGAATTTTTAAGAACCTTTTTTTTTTTTTTACGGTGAAAGACCTGCATGTAAATAGTTTTAAGCGTAGAGCTTGCAATGTGAACTGAGAACGGAAACAAACTTACATCGGTCTCGGATAGCAATATCTACAGAAAAGACGATACAACACAAAACAATAACCAATCAACCACAAGACATTGTATACCTTGTACACAGGAGTGCAGTTACTGTCAGGGTACGCACTTTGTATTTCGTTGTGATTCCTTCACATACCATTTGGGCGCGCCTTACACACCGGGACTGACGGCACTGTCGGACAGCCGTTAAGGGAAAGAAGCTGGACCACCCACTCCTGGTGGAGATCCAAGAGCTTCACGCATCTCTGATTGAGGAAGGCGAAACGATAGTGTTCGCATGGGAAAATACCCTCCCATGTGGGAATTCGAGGGAACTCAGCAGCTGATGAAGCTGCTAAAGAAGCAAGAGAATTACCCATCACTGACAAACACACCAAGTTGTCCGATTGTGTAATGTACGCTCAAAAATGGTGACAAATGTGTGCCTTTTTTTGTTCCTTGTAAATAGATTTATTTTGATAATGCTGTTTTACTTGTTATATATATCTAAAAACTGTTTTATTTGTTTTAAATGTTAAGATCGCTGTTACCATACATAGACTAATTTTGTTCTTGATGCGTTCGTTGTGATAGTCTTCATTTAGTTGTTGTTTGATTGTTTTTCTATTGTTTTTCTTGGTGTATGCTGTCTATCGTAGCGTTCGTTTTAAAGATTCAATCTTTTTTAAGAGCTTGGTTCTGGTCTTGATTGATGTGTCCTCTGGAGAATTTCATAGATGGGATATGATCAACTCTTTCCGCTGATCGTTTGGACTTCTTAACATTAACATGCAACTCTTATTTAAACTGCCATATACATTTAATGACGTCTGACTGATGTTGCAAGCAAAACAAATCTGCCAAACAAAGATTTGTTGTCGATTGAAGAAGTGTACTATACTGCCGTTTTCCAATAAAAAAAATATGCATCTTGTTCATTACGTGTTTTTGTTTATGGGTGTGTATGCGTATGTGGAAGTGCGTGCCCGCGCATTTGTGTGTGTGTTAGTCTAACGTCCAACGTTGCAATAAGTTATGACATGTACATTAGTAGAAAAGATCTATACTACCCGTCATAAAAAACGAGGCACACACACACTCCACGCACACTCTCACATAGCATCGCACAATGACTGAACATATCGTGATAAACCCGTTTAAGCGATATTGTGGGTAATGAAACTAAACTGAACAAATCAATGGTATTTAAAACTTGTTGTGTTTTAGCCTAATGTGACTTGATGTATCTTAGTCGATTTTACCCTATTAGTATAAGGATTTAGATATGCCTTTGAGCTTTCAAGTTATTAGCAATACGACATACTTCATTGTTTGTGCAACGGCTACAGCAATATCTGACATAAATAAAACAAATTGAAAATCCAACGTTTTTTTGTCTTCAGTGTTTTTATTTTATGCACATACATACAGTAGGGTCATCAAAGAAGTGTACAAAATTTCACATACGTTTATCACCAATGACAGAATCAGAATCGGCATGCAAAGGAATAACTTACGTGATGTTTGTCAGAGCCGTCACAGATTTAAAGGAAATGTTCAACGCACAGTACAATCTGTATATACTGAAGAGGAAGCTCATCTTAAAATCAAATACACATAATAGGCATATATATGTATGACATTTGTCTGTTGCTCCCATTCTGTTGATAGTTGACGTGTATGTCCATGTATGTGTGTAAAACGTTAAGTTAGAGAAAAAAAACATTACCAAGGCAAGTAATTTTCCTAGCTCTGTAGATTTTATGATTTACCAACCTTGCCAGTTCTACAGACAAAAAAATATGCAGTAAAGACACATTTAATGTAAAGATATATGCACAAGGTCTCTCAACAGCTGGCTTGAAATTGAGTTACAATACTATAGAGTGGTGAAGCAAGGCCTTTACAGGTAACAAGTTTGCTGAAATATTTGATGTAATGTGCCCCAACAACCAGCTAAAAACAATCAAGAGAGAGAGAGAGTAAAGCACAAGTCCACATTAACTCTTGCAGAACAAAATCCTGAGAAATAAAATGCGCTCATTCTGCAGCACTTTAGATCTACCATTCTGACAAAGCAAACATGCTAACTAACAACTAAGACCTCAAGATGTAAGGTATGTCTCGGCATCAGAAACAGGCATACACATTGTTAAATACATATAACTGAAAAGCATCACCTCTTCATATTTACACAGCCTAAAACACTAATGCTGCAGCAAGACAAAGTATTGCATGACCGAGTCTAGAACATAATAGTTTAGCAATATTTCCTTATAAAAAGATAAAATTGCCAGCTACAAACCATCCCATGAAACAACTTTCAAATACAATACAAGTTCTCACACTAAATAACCAATACAGCCAACCACACTGCATTCATGTAGACAAACATTTTTGTAATCAAATGAAATGAAATAAACAAAGTTAATGAGCAGCACAGGTGCAATCAACTTTCCGACCTACTCCCTGACATGAGATTTTGAATAACTAAAAAGCATAGCCATAAGTAACCCCAAAGAGGAGAGCACAGCAGTTTTGATACCATGAACCTAGGGGGGACCGAGTTGTTTTTCTTCCCCAAGACATAAAAACATAAGTCTTGTCTTCGTTTAAACAATACTCTCTCTCCTGCGTGAATCATCAAAAACTTTACTGATCCATTCATGGATCTATGCATGCTAAGAGTAACACTCGCTTCCAGACTTTTGAAAATTCCACCGTTTGGATGCTTCCTGTGGGAAGTAGAATTTGTTAAACAATTTTATTCTTCCCTTTTATCACTTATTCACAACATTTCATCAGCACCATATGCTGCCACAGACATTCTCACCCCAAAATGCTGGACTGCCTAATACATGCTTAAAATGGTCACACTGAAATCATGTGTGTAATGCCCTAGAGTGTGAGTAGCCCCTGAGGCTTTATCTGACATTTTAACACTGTATCTTTTGAGATGGAGTGGTGATTTTGACTAACACTGCTTGCAGTCTGCAAGTACCTGAACATGAGTACCCCCCACACGTTTTCTTTAAATCATTTCATGTTTGAACTCCTATTGCTTATATTAGCTAATGTAGCTTTGCCTACGGACATTCAGTTACAAACTGATAACAAAAAGTCTTTAAACATACTAGTAAATGCAAACACTTATCATATGTGGGGCATTTTGATAATTTGACTTGAAGTTTAAAAGCTGCAAAAACCTTTGAAATACTGTACAATGGAAAAATCAAATATATGCATGAATTATACAAGCAACCAACAAAAATATAAAAATTTCATGGAAGATTTTGTTGAACCAGTCATCATCCAAACACACATACACCTCCTCCTCTTATGCAAGATGGGGATCTGTGGGGGAACAGTTGATGGGCAAGGAATCTTTCATCTTTTTGAGAAATGTCACCTTTCCGTTCGGTACACTTGTTTTCAAAAGACTCGAAAAAAAATCACAGCTTCAGTCATTCATAATCTTTCACTCTCTCATTTGTGGATTCCGACAAGATGCATACTTGTTCTAGTAAGGCCTAGTGCATGGCTTCTCGGGCAACACGATATACTTCGCCGAACATCCAGTGATGTGTGGAGCATGCACAAAAATCAGTTGCCAAGGTTAGTGGTGCTTGTGTGAGGTTTGTGACCCTAAGCCATCGTGCCGAAGACGGGGTTGTGGCGACATATACTTGGTCCATGTTCATCGTAATCAGCTTTAGTGTGGCACACTTGGTAGAACTCGGGCTGTAAAAAACAGAAACAACGCAAACATAAGAAAGAATGATCAAGAGTGCCATTAAGAGCGCAACAGTCAAAGAAACAAATCCTTAAAGCTCTTTGAAACAAAAAGAAGAATTTGCCCCAGAAGCCATTAATGAAAAAGACACACACACACACACAGACATACACACAAACTAACCCCCCCCCCCCCCCCCCGGATAAAAGAACAAAAAACACCCAACAACAACAACAATCAAAAACACTGAGAAACACTGACTGACTGGAGGTGTATATTAATTATTATCTTCAGCTTCTGATGTAAGAATAAAATAGTGTGACACTGAATGCAAATGACATCAATTCTTCCAGCTAAATCGGGTCTGGCACAGCAAAAAGTTATATCTCTTGTGTAAGGACGCATGTAAAAAAAAATATATTCTCATAGCTATTTTAGAAAGAACAAAATGATGCGACAGCAGAAAGTGAGAAACTGTAAACTTGAGGGAGGATGTCCCTTACCGTTGATGCCAACATGCTGCCTCCAAACCAGACGGCGTAACGCTGCATGTGATGAGTGATGACTGCAACGTCAATGGGCTTTGGCTGAAAAACAACATGCACCAATAAATGCCGCAGTAAATAATAAGTACCTCTCACAAAAAAGTATCTAATGGATACAAAGTTTGCCTGCCTTTTCGTTTGTGATTTTTCAAATCAAAGGTAATCATGAAACAAAAGCTCTTGCTAAGAATTGTGATAATGAAACTTAATATATTCAGGGAAAGATAAGAAGCCCTCTGTGAAAAAGACAATGTCATGGAATGAGAAAAGAAACCTACATGTTCAAAATATAAAAAATCATTGAAACAACTTTTATTTTTTTTCAGTTTGCGATATATTCCAAATTCTCGTTACCTCCCTTGACGAACATGCTACCCAATAATGCTGGTACAAAAAACAAAAAAGTCATTCTCATAGAGGTCCGTGAAAAGTTAGACGGACAAAAACAGCAATTACCTTGATGCGGCCTTGACTGAGCTCTTCGCTGGCCTTCAACCTGGCATCTACTACTCTCTTCACATCACGCTGGATTTTGCGACCAAAATCACGGAACATAGTTGATCCACCAGACAGCACAATGTTCTGCAACATACGTTCAGCAATGAGTTTTTGCCACATAAAACAATGGCAGCAGATATTACAGCTTTTTTTAAAAACAACTTGTATTTCATATTTCAAGTCTTATGTATCTCTTATCTTATCTTTACAACACATGACAACAGAAAGAGCACTGGGGTAACAGACTTCAGTATGACATCTAAATCCTAAAGCTCAAATAATATACCATACAAGGCATGAACAGAGGTGTGAGGTATATTCCCCGTAACTTTAAACAGATTTTGTACTTAACAAAAAGAGCGCTGGGTTAACAGACTGAAATATCCTCTGGCACTGTGCTCAACACAAGTTTAGCCATCAATGTCAGGCATGGGAATCAGCAGAGGCAAAAAAGACTGAAATGGTAAGGGCCTACCAAGAGAGAAATTGAATTTTCTGTTTTTCTTTCAAAATAATTTAGAGGCTTCTCCTGATAAATATTCAATAAAAGACTATTGCTTTTAAAAGAATTTATGTATATAAACCATATGCATACACTGGTGTCAGGGAGTTTTTTTTTTGGCAGACAGATTATTTTGATTTTTGTTGTTGCGGGAAGGGGATTTCATTTTGGCAGACAATTCTCATGCTTGCTCCATACCTTGTACAGGCCCCTCCTGACGTCAATGGGGCAGTACTGGATGACCTCGTCAACCACCTCGGAGATGGGCATGGTGAAGTCGGGGTTGGAGAACTCAGGGTGGAAGAAGATCTCGGGGCCCAGGAAGCGTTCGTAGCCCACGTCCACGCTGAACAGCTGCTTGTTGATGGAGTTGACGCCTTCGTACTTCTTAAACCACTTGGTGGGGTCAGCGTCATACTTTGCAAACTCTTTGGCAACATCAGGACACACATAGCTAAAACGCTCCTGCAAACAAAGAGGAGAAACAGAGTTCAGTTTCAGAAATGCTGCAGTCTTGTCAGGAGTACCACTGGACAATAACTCCACTCTGCTATGTTTAAGCCATTTTTTGCTTCTCTTCCCATCAGCTTGTACGTAGACCTAATGCATTTTGCACCCCCCCCCCCCCCCCATAATTCCCTTAATGAATAAAATGCAGCACCATACTATTATCTTTTTCAGAAATTTAAACAAAACAAGAAGGGCAAAGCCCATACGACTCACATGCTTTACACATTTTTCCTACCAAAATACATGTGACCTTGACCTTGGGTCAAGGTCATCCAAGGTCATGCAACACAAAGCTGTTAATTCAAGACATAGGAAGTACAATGGTGCTTATTGGCTCTTTCTACCATGAGATATGGTCACTTTTAGTGGTTCACTACCTTATTTTGGTCACATTTCATAAGGGTCAAAGTGACCTTGACCTTGATCATATGTGACCAAATGTGTCTCATGATGAAAGCATAACATGTGCCCCACATAATTTTTAAGTTTGAAACAGTTATCTTCCATAAGTTCAGGGTCAAGGTCACTTCAAAATATGTATACAATCCAACTTTGAAGAGCTCCTGTGACCTTGACCTTGAAGCAAGGTAAACCAAACTGGTATCAAAAGATGGGGCTTACTTTGCCCTATATATCATATATAGGTGAGGTATTCAATCTCAAAAACTTCAGAGAAAATGTGAAAAATAGCTGTTTTTTAGGCAACATTTATGGCCCCTGCGACCTTGACGCAAGGTCAAGATGCTATGTATGTTTTTTTGGGGCCTTGTCATCATACACCATCTTGCCAAATTTGGTACTGATAGACTGAATAGTGTCCAAGAAATATCTAACGTTAAAGTTTTCCGGACGGACGACTCGGGTGAGTACATAGACTCACTTTTGCTACGCATGTGAGTCGAAAATCAGAACACAGCAACCAGAGAGTTCTGAAAGCAACATGTCCAAAGGCCAACGTAACTGGTTTAGTTAAGGTTCTCACTCTTACATCAGCAAGGGAGCAAAATGCTGTAAACACCTTTGCAATAGGCAGAGAGAAAGCCATTGAGAAAATGTCAACATTCTCATAAAACCAATAAGGCAATGAGTATAACAAGGAGAGAAAATCACAGTTTACCTTGATAGCTTTTGCAGTCTCCAGGGACTGCTCTGGTGGAATGCCCACTTCTCTCTCCCTAAGCAGCTGCTGGATGAAATAGGTGATGTCTCGCCCAGCAATGGGTATATGTTTGATGCAGCTTCCGATCACATAGCCTTCAGCCTGTAAACACAAATGACCATCTGCAGTTGTTGAATGAAGTAGATGACCTACTGATCGTGTAGCCTTCAGCCTGCCAGCACAAACACAGAAACGATCATCTGCAGACGTGGAATGAAATACTTAATGTCTCTCTCCCAGCAAATAAGTATGTTTGATGCAGCTTTAGCATGTCAACACTAACACTCAAATGATCATTTGCGGATGTCGAATTAGACATCCTCCCATCAATGGGTATATTTTTGATGCAGCTACCAATCACATAACCTTCAGCCTGTTATCACAAACGCTAACACATGTTAATACACAACATAAAAGTCACCACATTAAGATGTAACACTGTTCAAACCCTGATAGTACAAAAAAACAAACAAACATGCTACACTCACTAAGAGAATTATACGAGTAACACCAAGACTTAACAAACTTGTTATCACACATTGCAAATATCACAACAGCACACATGAAAGAGTGCAAACAGCAGTGAGAAAAGTCTTTCTAAACTTACCACTGGAATAACGTGAGTAACACCATCTCCCGAATCTATGACAGTTCCTGTCAGCGTTCTCTCTCCAACCTGTCGAGAGGTCCACGATGCAGCTAGAGCCAACACAGCCTGAAAAATAATAGAATAAAGACATGACAATACACTTACAGTGAAGATACAAGATAACCACTTAAACCAACTAATTTTCATAAACACCTGAATTGCAAAGAAAATAATCCAGGAAGTGTGGAAATAACTTAATAACTGGAAAGGGTGGAGAGAATTGAGTAATCTCATCAAGAGAGAGGGGGTGTGTGTGTGTGTGTGTGTGTGTGTTATAAAAGAAGCAGATTTTACGCAGGCACACTACAAAAAGAATGTATGTATACATCAAAATAGAACTTACCTGAACAGCAATGTACAGCCCAGGGACATTGAATGACTCAAACATAATTTCTGCTGTGTACTCGCGATTTTCAGGTGTGTTCAGTGGAGGCTCCGTCTGAAAGGGGAAGGAAAAAAAAAGGGTTGAAAATACTTTCAACTGTATCCATCTACTTCCATACCTACATCACACAACATTGGCTATCGATGACTGCATTAGAAAGTTAAAAATGTTATCGAAAGCTAAGCAAGCGAATGGCACAAAGCAACCATTAGGTATGACCTAACACCCCATAATCTATCAGTCATCCTCCTCCTTTACACACACACACACTCCTTGTTCCCCATTAACATTTTTCCCTGTTATCTACATTTGATTTCAGTTGATTCAGAAAATAACAAGGAAATCCAGGTTATTTAAACAACTGATGGGGCGAGAAACGTAAACTGCCTTTACTCAATAACTTGCAACAGAAATACACAAGGGCTAAGCCAGGTTTAAAAGATACAAACGGTTCTATAAAAGCCAACCCACTCACCAGCAGAAAATAATGGTCCTCTGGCTCGGCTCTGAGGTACTTGAAGATGACCTGCTCGTAAAATCTCTCCATCAGGTCCCAGTCCTCAATGATGCCGTGTCGGATTGGCCACTGTCAACACAGAATCAAGTCATTCAGGGTTATTATTCAAGTCCATGAAGCCTGAAATTCAAATTAGTAGCACTAAGTTCAATAACTTCCAATGACACAGATTGCAACCACAAAGTTTTTTTCCTATCGTCAACTAAGCTCACACAAGTAGTCACTACAAAGTATTCTTCAGTGCTCCCCAAAATCAAACAACAAGAATGATAGGCTACTGGTTTAGTTTATGACAAAACAACAAGTTAGATTTACAGTACTTCAACCCAGTGGTCTTTTAAATGGACAGAACGACAAACAGTCAGATAATTTTGTTTGTTTGTTTGTTCATGGGCTGAAACTCCCACGGCTTTTACGTGTATGACCGTTTTTACCCCGCCATACGCCGCTTTCGGAGGAAGCATGCTGGGTATTTTCGTGTTTCTATAACCCACCGAACTCTGACATGGATTACAGGATCTTTTTCGTGCGCACTTGGTCTTGTGCCTGCGTGTACACACGGGGGTGTTCGGACACCGAGGAGAGTCTGCACACAAAGTTGACTCTGAGAAATAAATCTCTCGCCGAACGTGGGGACGAACTCACGCTGACAGCGGCCAACTGGATACAAATCCAGCGCGCTACCGACCGAGCAACATGCCCGCCCTAGTCAGATAATGAACTTATATCAACAGTTTCAATGAAAGTCGCTGGCAAGGCAATTTTAGAACATCAGCAGTCTACTTTGTTTTGGCATTTTTCTCAGTTCTCTCCCTCATAACAATGACAACCTCAACTAAGGCATCCTTTACGTACATGTATTTAAACGTTTCAATACAAGAATGACTAACTGGCCAAAGTTACCAACATTCTGCAGTTTTGAGTAATGAATACACCTAGAAAAAAAAGGGCACCCCGATAGTCCCTTGACCAATTCTCCCTATCATGACATGAAACCTGTCAATCATCAAAGAACAATTTTGTTCAATTCCAGGATGTCCTTGCATGACAGGCATCTCAACCCTTTATTTAACATTTTCTTATTCTAAGCAAATGCTGATAGTGACCCCAACACACCTTGACAGAATAGGATGGTGCATTGAGGGCCTCATCACCGATGTAAAAGTCCAAGTCCTCCACCCCTTTGCCCAAGCGCCTAATGGCCTGGTCGCCCACGCTAGCTGCTTCTTTGATGGCAATTGCTGAAGGCAAGATGAACTGGGGCTCTGTGTTGCCTGCATATCCCATCTTGGTGTACCTGCAAAGAGAGTAAAAATTGTTTGATAAAGTGATCAAATCAATAAACATGAATTAAAATACCAACCATTTTTATGTAACTGATAAGAAGTGCAAGACAAAAGCAAAATCTCTTACAATTTTAAATCTTTTAACTATAAGTATTGGAGAGATGGATAAAATCAAAACTACTATTAGTATTAGTACATGTGTGTATTAAATTTAAACTTTAAAGGAGGCCATTGCAACACTTAACAGTATAACACCATGTACCACTACTGGGCAGCTACACAGCTAGATTAATAATAACAAGTAACCCTAAAATGATCTCTAGTTACAGGTGTAACTTGAGTTTTGTCGGTTTATGCCTGATAATGACAGGACTCCACAAATTAATTCATATTACACAAACTCATGTTGACATTAGTTTTCAGAGCTTGAATCAAGCTGTGGGATTTACATGTATACATCATTACATGTTAAAGGAAAAAAATCATCTGCCTTCTGCGAGAGAAAAAGAACAGAAACGGTTAACAGTGATGGCCAAATCCAGCACCTGATGGCCATAGGCGAATAAAAAATTCGCCGGGCTAGTAGTAGTAGAAACCGCCTGGCTGGCCAGTGAAAATTCTGGTCAAATGCAAAACGTTTGGCTGTAGTGTACTATTGAGTTTTAAAGCCATATAAACACTGCAGATGTAGGAACTTCTGTTGTCTGCAAAATCACCGCCATGTTCTCCTGTCTTATCTCAAGACAATGAAGTTATCAGTATCACCACTAATTCAAATTGTGTAAAGAAATCTAACACTCCTAATTTGTTGTGTGGTATACATTTATTTAATATGTACCGACACCGGGCCAGTGAAATTTCTTTTGGGCTAGTGACTTTCTTGACGTTACTCCCCCGGCTGGAGAGTTAATATTTTGCGATTTGACCATCCCTGGTTAACTTCATTTTCAGTTCAGCTTGTGGAATGCCTTTCACTTCCACTTTAGTACATACAACTATAAGTATAAGCTGATCCAGCTAGCGCAGCATACTGGTTACGAAAATAAAGAACAAAAGCTTAGCTACACCCAGGTGAAGGTAAACTTGAGATGGGTTTTGGGACAGGGTGTAGTGACGGTGGTGGCCGAGGAGTATGCGTGAGTATGAACATTCTGCCAACTTCACCATAGGCTGGAATTCTCAGTAGTCTCTGAAGAGGGATCAATCAGCAGTTTCAATAAGTATTCTCCTCTAATTGCTACATGTGTGTGTTGCGTGTGTGTGTGTTCACACGTATAACTATAATTATGAATGTGATCCGTGTATGACGCATGATCAATCAATGAATTATTAATATTAGCATTTGTACAAACTATTTTTATTTTACATAGGTTGACACTTGCATTTAAACACTGTCATTATAATGGGGTGATCTTTGCTTTACTTAGAATTACTGCTACTCAGCTCTCCTTTCATTAACTGAAAACAAGGTAACTACTTAGCTGTTCATTGCAAAAATGAACGGCTCAGCTCAAATACTTTTGCAGCAGCTAATGATAAAATAGGACTACTTCAATAAATCAACTTCCTGGTTTAGACAAAAGGGGCTGAGGTGTGGCGTGATCAGAAACACCAGGAAAATTGTGATTTTTCTCTGATGTGATCTTTCTTCATCATGATTAGTAGTAGTACTGAGAAGCTGAGATCAGCAAGATGACAGTTAGCGAGTTACAACTTACATTCAGTATAGACAGATCTGCAAGTCAGTCTCCAAGTCTTAGCAGCCACGGTGTAAAAGTTAATCTTAATGATATATATGGAAATATCCTAAGAGGTGCAAACTTTATTGGGATCATTTACTGATTTAGCCAAAATGAGGAACTTGAATACTTGGTGACTAACACGGAAGTGATCTTCCTTATGACGGATGATTTTACTTCCGGCGACTGCTGTCTTTGATAACACACACTTTCCCACAAATATATCACTCAAGAAACAGTGGCAAAAAGGTGTTGTGCAGAGCAAAAAGTATACACAAGTATTCCATCGGTTAAAACCAAGATCAAGTTTGCATTCTTGAAAAGAAACCAGAAAGCCACATTTAATCGAACAAACGCTTAGATTTTGGACTATCGGAACACACCCCTTTGAGTTTGACCACTCGCAAAATTTGGACGCTGCGACAATCCAGTTATGACAAAAGCAAAGGCACTCTTACCCTGTACCGGTATCGACAACCACAGCTGGAAGTCTGTTCGCCATTGTGGTGCCTAGATATTAGGAGCGTTTTAGAAAAAAATCGCTGCAGTTCAGTCACTGGGAGAAGTTTAGTAGAGCCGGCGATCCAACACGGGTGCAAGAGGAAGTTACCCCACGCCCACTAATTCGGACAACAGGCAGAAACAAATAATCGTTCTGAGATCTTAGACATTATTTTTAAACATACATTCTGAGCTCTCGTGTGCTCCAATATGTATGGCATAAAAAAGGTTATATGTTAGTTTGTAGGAGAAAAATCAACGCGGGTCGTTTACGACTGTGGTAAGTGAGTCATTCAAGGGATATAATCTCTAGACATGAACGTTACAAGAAAGCAGTTTTGTCCCTTATTGTATCTCGGAAATGTTTCATAACAAGGATAATTGTTGAAATAGGCAATTTTCTTTTCTTCTGTTTTGTCTTTATTTTTGAACGTTTATTTAAGTTTGAATGTTTATTAGTGGGATCTGGGGGTTATGTTGAATTTTAAGCATTGTAAATTCAAGGACGTTTTCTGCTGCAATGTATGCCTCTAAATGTGCAAAACTTGCTCTCAATAAACGGCTTGAATAGTCATTTAAATCACCATTCGAATTGCCCACGGTAATGAACTGTAAGATGCGTCTTAATTATATGGAGTTTAAAAGGAAAACAGGGACGCGACCATTTGGACAACGACAGTGACAGGCTATAAGGGCAATAAATACGGCAAACCAAAGTAGGATTTATTTTAACCTATAACTGATGAACTAAAATGAACAAATTATTCGCAGCATTGGAGGTTTTTCTGCCAACTAATTTTACTCGAAATATTCTTTGCATTGATAAAAGTGATTTGTATCAAATATAACTCAATATCGGCATTGGATTGCAAGTTTGAAGTAAAAACACTAAAGTTTTGTTTTCTCTCCCTTGAGGTGATAAGCCTGAGTGGGAAGCGTTTTGCTGAATTTAAATGAAATTTCAATTCTTCCAATACCAAACTAATTGAATCTTCTTGTCTTTTCAAGAAAAGTCAATACAACTTCTATCCGTCTCTTTTGTTAGTTGTCCAGTTGTTATAACTGCAGTGAGAAGTATTTTGACAGGTCCGACTGAGAAGCGTTTAAAGTTATAGTATCACACATATGTTGTGTCACGCATTTGTGTCACACATCTGTTGTACTGTCACGACCCTCCATTTATTTAAGTGCTGTTCGTTTATGATCAACAGTGCCGGCTCACTTGTTTTTTTGTGTGTGGGTGTTTGAATCCAGAAAAAAAATAGCAGAACATCAAGAAACTATGACATTTTGTTCGAGAAAGCGAAACAAGAACAAACTTGAACGTGCGTGCCTCCCTTGTCATTATACAAGGAACAGCTAATGAAACGTGAAGTAAGTTTATATTTTGTTTGATCGAGTTCGTATTTGACCTGTAATCAATCTTGTGAAAGTTGAAAACTGTACGATCTGGGCCGGGAAAATAATGAAATATGCACGATCCCTCAAGCTGATCATCCCTTCTTGCGTTCTTTCGGTCTTGTTTTTTTGTTGCTTTTTTCAAATTAAACTTTGAAAAACGCTTTACGTCATTCCTACTGTCAATTTCTTAAGAAACTGCTATTGACATTCTGTTCGTGAAAAGGATGTTGTTATTTGATAGTTAATCGTATATTATATACAGTCGAACCTGTCTGAAGAGACCACCCAAGGGACTGAGCAAAAGTGGTCTCTTTAGACAGGTGGTCTATTTAGACAGTTGATTTATATAGTCGCAAAAACCGTCGGGGATCCTTTGGGGTGGTCTTAATGGGCAGGTGGTCTTTATGAACAGGTGGTCTCCAGGGCAGGTTCGACTGTATAAGTGGAAACCTTCTTGTATGCTGTCAGTCTCGGCTTATGGTTTTGATTTACACAAACACAGACACAGACGCACGCACGCGAAGCAATAACACTATAATACAAATTTCGGTATAATAACAGAAGATATGGTTAAATAAAGGCTAAGATTTCAAATACATGAAGTCAATTTACAAGATAATTATGCACATCAGTTATCGACTATGTGCGTCAAGAAAACCGCGCCAAGGGAAAAGACTGCAACTCTCGACGACGCGATCGACTGAGTTTCTCTCCCTTCCACTAGCTCCAGTGCAGGAATTTAGCCCGAAAGAAGTCGAAATCACCCCTGAACCGTTTCATACCTTTTGCATGCTATTTTGTAGATAAGACTTTACCTATATCTGCCTGTTACACGGGGGATAACCGGTCAAAGGCCGAACAGAAGCCGAAGGCCGCTCATGACACGTGTGAAGGCAAGTTTTGTCTGTTTTCTAGGTATTGTTTGATTTATGTCGGGATTTAAGGTAAGCTACTGATTCAGCGATGACTAAATTTGTTTCTCGATGCATAAAAAGTCAGGGAGCGATTGATATTTGCCCGTAAATAGCCTTCAAAGCTGAAAATGTCCGCGATCGAGCACCAGAAATGGCTGTTCGATGGGTTTTGCAAGTAGAAATGTGCTTTATTTCACCAAATCAGCTCGTATTTGGTGTGGGTACGGGATTCTAGAGGACGAAGGAGTCATAAGATGTGCAAAGAAGTGCTATTTGGGAGTAGAATAAATCTTCCGAGACAGTAGACAAGAGAAGGTGATATTTGAGAGATGCGCGTAGGCCGATTGTCTTTTCGACAAGCGAATGATACAGCAGATTAATCATTCGTTTTGACCAGAAACCTAGTCTCTAGTTTTTATGAATGAGTTTTTTTAATTAAAACAATCACGAGAACTCTCTCGCTTAGCCTAATGGCTGTTCGATGGGTTTCGCAAGTAGAAATGTGCTTTATTTCACCAAATCAGCTCGTATTTGACATCGGTTTGGTATATATATATATATATTTTCTAATCCTACCGCGAACTGGATAGCAGACGCGGCACGACTGTTGCACCACACTTTGAAGTAATCCCACACTTTGAAGTAAATTACTTCAAAGTGTGGGGATGTGCCCCACACTTAGTAAACCCATTTTTTACTTCAAAGTGTGGGGGGATCTTCCCACACTTTGAAGTAAACTCAGTTTTTACTTCAAATTGTGGGGGGATCTTCCCACACTTTGAAGTAACTTACTTCAAAGCGTGGGACTTTTGCATCGCCTGTTTGAGCCTGATGATTTTGTCAAAAAAAATGGCAAAGTCTTTTGGATGAGTGAACAGAAAAAGTGAGCGAGCCAAGAAACATAGTGATGTTTGTTATCAGGCTTTAAGCAATGTCCCATTGTTGAGTGTGACGAAAACTCGTGGTGACGATTTTAAAACATGTTGGGTCACGCATGGTCCAATCTTACATGGTCCAACCTTACATGGTCCAACCTTACATGGTCCAACCTTACATGGTGCAACCTTACATGGTCCAACCTTACATGGTCCAATCTTACATGGTCCATATATATATTATTGGACCATGTAAGATTGGACCATGTAAGATTGGACCATGTAAGATTGGATCATGTAAGGTTGGACCATGTAAGGTTGGACCATGTCATATTGGACCATGTAAGATTGGACCATGTAAGATTGGACCATGTAGGGTTGGACCATGTAAGATTGGACCATGTAAGGTTGGACCATGTAAGGTTGGACCATGTAAGATTGGACCATGTAAGGTTGGACCATGTAAGGTTGGACCATGTAAGATTGGACCATGTAAGGTTGGACCATGTAAGGTTGGACCATGTAAGGTTGGACCATGTAAGGTTGGACCATGTTATATTGGACCATGTAAGATTGGACCATGTAAGGTTGGACCATGTAAGGTTGGACCATGTAAGATTGGACCATGTAAGGTTGGACCATGTAAGGTTGGACCATGTAAGATTGGACCATGTAAGATTGGACCATGTAAGGTTGGACCATGTAAGATTGGACCATGTAAGATTGGACCATGTAAGGTCGGACCATGTAAGGTTGGACCATGTAAGATTGGACCATGTAAGATTGGACCATGCGTGACCCAACATGTTTTAAAATCGTCATCACGAGTTTTCGTCACACTCAACAATGGGACATTGCTTAAAGCCTGATAACAAACATCATTATGTTTCTTGGCTCGCTCACTTTTTCTGTTCACTCATCCAAAAGACTTTGCCATTTTTTTTGACAAAATCATCAGGCTCAAACAGGCGATGCAAAAGTCCCACACTGAGTTTACTTCAAAGTGTGGGAAGATCCCCCCACGTAAAAAATGGTTTACTTCAAAGTGTGGGGCACATCCCCACACTTTGAAGTAATTTACTTCAAAGTGTGGGATTACTTCAAAGTGTGGTGCAACAGTCGTGCCGCGTCTGCTATCCAGTTCGCGGTAGGATTAGAAAATATATATATATATATACCAAACCGATGTCAAATACGAGCTGATTTGGTGAAATAAAGCACATTTCTACTTGCGAAACCCATCGAACAGCCATTAGGCTAAGCGAGAGAGTTCTCGTGATTGTTTTAATTAAAAAAACTCATTCATAAAAACTAGAGACTAGGTTTCTGGTCAAAACGAATGATTAATCTGCTGTATCATTCGCTTGTCGGAAAGACAATCGGCCTACGCGCATCTCTCAAATATGACCTTCTCTTGTCTACTGTCTCGGAAGATTTATTCTACTCCCAAATAGCACTTCTTTGCACCTCTTATGACTCCTTCGTCCTCTAGAATCCCGTATCCACACCAAATACGAGCTGATTTGGTGAAATAAAGCACATTTCTACTTGCAAAACCCATCGGTGCTCGATCGCGGACGTTTTCAGCTTTGAAGGCTATTTACGGGCAAATATCAATCGCTCCCTGACTTTTTATGCATCGAGAAACAAATTTAGTCATCGCTGAATCAGTAGCTTACCTTAAATCCCGACATAAATCAAACAATACCTAGAAAACAGACAAAACTTGCCTTCACACGTGTCATGAGCGGCCTTCGGCTTCTGTTCGGCCTTTGACAGGTTATCCCCCGTGCTGTTAGGGTGATTCGCATATAAACTCTGCTCAGACACACACTGACACACACACACACACACACACCGGCACACACACACGCTCGCACGTGACACACACACACACACACACACACACACACACACACTCATCCGTTCGTGAACAAAACAAACTAAACGTTAAGGTTTTCTCCAATATTTTTTCAAGCTAGAGTTTTGAAACTTTACATGCTTTTAGGACGGTTTTGTTGATTTTCAAACATGATTCACGTCTAGCTGACCCTCGTTAAATTTCAAGGTCAAAGGAAGGTCAAGTTGGGGTAAAGAAAAAGTCGTGTGACCTTAACCAAACTTTAAAGTTACAGCTGGGTCATGTGTCAAAAAATGGAAGATTATATTTACACCCCCGGTATAGGGGTGTGTATAGGATTCGGTCGATGTGTTTGTTTGTTTGTTTGTTTGTTTGTGTGTTTGTGTGTTTGTGTTCGCATATAGATCTCAAGAATGAACGGACCGATCGTCACCAAACTTGGTGAACAGGTTCTATACATTCCTGAGACGGTCCTTACAAAAATTGGGACCAGTCAAACACACGGTTAGGGAGTTATTGGTGGATTAAGATTCTACAAGGACTTATAGAGGGACATATGTAATGGTCAAAGGGAAATAACCTTCTCAGTTGGTGGCAGTGAGAATGGTTATTTCCCTTTGACCAACGGGGGTGTTTTTCCTACCTCGGAGGAATTTCTTGTTTTTTTCGGATGCTTTTGAAGCTAAAACTTTGGCATTTTATACACTCTTGACATTATCCAAAAGTCTGCCTGACCTTGACACATTTCAAGGAACATTGAAGACAAGTTTAAATCAAAAATTGAGAAACAAGTATTGGTTTCTTTTTAATGCTATATTTTTGAAACTTCACAATCATGCTTCCAGTAGTTGATGACATCAAGACGTAAGTCTGCTTGATCCTCATCAAATTTCAAGGCCACAGTGGGAAGAAACCCAGGTTAACCAGAAGGACATCATCATTTTCTATAACAGATGAAGCCAGAGCAGCACATAATTTGTTATTGAATCATATTACTGATTAAGAAGGTGAGTCGTATAAAGAGAACACTACATGGCTTGCTGTGTCGTACCAGATTTACACGATTTTTTTTTTTTTTAATATTGAACTGCGAGGGAAAGCGAGCTGTTCACTATTTGAAAAAGCAACGAGTGTAAATCTGGTACGACACAGCAAGCCATGTAGTATTCTCTTTATCCTACATACTGTACTTACGTGTATTTTACTGAAAATGTCTTGCAGTCGAGGCAGCTAACTTGAAGACGCTTGTTTTGGAACCTCGATCTCTTCTAAAGCCCTGTGCAATCTATTACGTCAAAGTACAGAAACGTCACTCTGAAAGTGTGGAGTGACGTGTTAGTTCTAAAAATTCATCGAGGGTAATTAGCGAGCGCAATTTTGTTTTCTATAATGACGTTTGTCTCGGTGACTTTGGCATCATAAGCAGTGGAAAAACAGGTCCCTGCCAGACTTGCTTGACATGACCTCATTTACATGATATACACACGTGTGATTTGAACGATTATTATCTCACGAGTGTCTCTCTCACGTATGTAGGATACATGTGCATTTGCTTTTCTTGATTCATGAGCATTGCTGTACACCGATCGTTACTGAATGATACTCAGGGAAGCTTCTTCAAATGACCTTAATATGCTGATGTCTTGTTGGTGGGTAAAGACCTTGTTGTTCCGGCAATTCATCAACGCAATGCATGGTGGATGGTTTGTTTTTGGGTTGCTGTTTTTTTTTTCTTCAAAGGGTGGGGCTCAATGTATAGAATGTTGTTTAATGTATATACAATTCGTGATAAATCCTTTTTCTTAGAATTTAAAAGAAATTCTGATTCACTCTCTCTCTCTCGCACCCTCTCTGTGTCTTTGTCTCTTTCTATCTCTCTCTGACTCTGTCTGTGTCTGTCTGTCTCGGTCTCTCTCTCTCTCTCTTCCCGTCTTACCCAACAACTAATCCGTCTCCTGTTAGACCCTTTGATACCACGAAAACAAGCCAGGTAACAAAGCCAAAATGTGCTATGTGGGAAAGCTGCAGATATGGCCATTGACCGGCGAAAGAACTGCGATCAGCTCTCCTTGCAGGGGATCATCGGTGTGCTGGGGTCACTGTACAAGCTGCTGTCCGCCACTTGATCGGTGTTACTGATATGCTTGTCGCGTCATATACCACTCAGTAAGGCGATAGAACAATACACGAGGACAGGCTGGGTTTTTTGTGGTAGTGGGAATGGACCTGTCAATTGAACCGAAAAGCGTCAATGAAGTAATTTTGGTAACCTGGTTACAGCCAATAGTTAAAATTAATATTAAAAGTCCTACGGTTTTGAGCCATTAAGGACTTGAGTGTTTTTCCGCTTTCAAAACATGTTACAGCCAATCACTGACCTTGCGTCATTTATAGCGATTGTTTACACGTGGCCATTCCTGGTTTACATTCGTTTTCCCCCCCCCCCCCCCCCCCCCTGCAACAATGTCATTCGTTGTTGTTGTCAGTTAAAGGCACAGTAAGCCTCCCGTAAATCATCACAGATACAGTCAGGCTTTTACACACAGTACAAACACCCTTCCATTTGAACGCTCACCGAACCAGCGAACGGGAACATCCTGGCTGCTTTCTGTCGAGAGTGAGACATTTTCAAAGAATTTATTTTCGTGGACCGTCTGATCTACAATCAGGCGCCTCGTTTTGGCGCTAGAACTAACTTTTAAAATCTAAATAATAAATTGACAGCTTGTAACACAAACATTCTTAAATCACAACAGATTTCGTTTTTCATCAAGACAAGATCAGTACAATTCGAAGTTTTGAAAGTTTTAAAAAAGATAGCCCGGAAGCAGGGTCACGAAAGGTCGTGTCTCAAAGCAGACGATTTTTCTGCATAGCGCTCGCTTTCCGCTTTGAAGCCAGTCGCCGCCGACAAGTTCGTGTGACTCGCAGCCGTTTGTTGCGTTTTAGAATCAGAGGTACACAATAACGTGCTATTGCAGATACACCCAGTCGCATTGAAATCACAAACTGACGACTAAATTGTAAAAAAAAGGAAAGTGGATCACACGGGTTCACGATGGCTCAGGGGTTAGATAAACCACGAAATCTGGTGTGTGGTTTACGCGAGCTAAATAGCAATTCAAACGAACTGTTTCATTTAATGCTATTAAATGCTATTGCAAGTGTGTTCCATAAGGTTAGAACTGCTTTTTACATTCGAAGATTTAAATCGTTTTGTAAACCATTTGAGGCATACTGGGGCTTTGATTAGAGAAACACATTTTCATGAGTATTATGATTATACTATATTAAATATGTTTATGTAAGAGCAATGTTTGCCTTTAGCGTGTAAAAGCACGTGGTTAGGTGGCACAAAACATTTAATCAATATAACATCTAAGAACCATATCCCATGTCGGGACACTAATAAGTAACAGATGCAGAGAGAGAGAAAAATTCCAACAATAATAAAATACAAGGAACTTAGTCGATAAATATCGACAGGGGGCCGACTAATGGTTTAAATGTGAAATGTGTGTATAATAATGGGTGTGGGTCTGAAATGAAGTTAGGTAGTAGTTAACATTTGTTTTGAATAATTAGTGGTATTTTGACAATGTGGGTAGCATGGAAATGTAAGCATTTGAATGTAAGTCTTAGGTACCATTGTACCCAGGAAGAGAGACCAGAGATAGGAGTAGGTTGCAATAGCTTGTGTGGTCTTTGAGTTTTGTTTTTGGAAAGATATTGTTAAAGAAAAAGAAGACAATTACAGTAATGCAATATCTATTGTGAAAACCAACGATTGTACAAAGAACATGTGAAGCAACATTATGTCTATGATGGTGTGAAGAAAATTAGTTATGATTTATACTATTATTATTTAGACTTGAGACTGACAGTGTTGTGACGAGCGTTGGCTAATGGTAACGAGTACATATGTGTGTAGTTGTGGTGTGTGTGTGTGTTTGCGCGTTGGTTTGGATTATGGGTGTAATTTGTAAAACAGATGTGACAGTAATAATGGAGTTCACATCAGTGAGGTTAGTTTGAAATGGAACACACGCACGTTTTTGAAAAAACATATGAAATTTTGAACCATGAGATCTTTATTGAATAATAAACTGAACATCAGCAAAACATCAAAGCAATTATTAATTTGGTTTGAAAAGCTTGACTTACTATGTTAAATAGTGGATTGAAGGCTGAAAACGTCATTTACAAATTACATCTGAGATAGGGAGGGCGGGTGGGGGAAGTGCTGAAAGTGTGGATGAGAATAAAAAAAAATGCTGAGTGACAACAGGGAGGTTAAAGGCTGCCCTTTTCGTAGCGTTCATTAATTAATTCCTATAAGTGTGCCAATAATGTTATAAAACTGTACCTAAGGGGACATAATAACGATTGGCTGTAGCTTTCGAACAACACAGAAAAAATTATTTCAGTATTGCAAAGTGGTTTTGATAGTGTCGAATGTAAACAGAACAGTCTCAAAGTGAAAGTGGATGTTTCCCGGAAATTGCGAAGTTAACAAGAATACCGGCAGAAAAGCGCGCTTTCCTGCTTAGCACAATACGCTACCGCACTAATCTGGCGTGTCAATATCACTACGTTTTGGACGTGGAAGGTGAGCGATTTGCTTCCGCCCTCAGCTAATTCAAGAAATCACCCCCCTCCTAGGTATGTTGCGACCCATCTCGTCATCGGCGCTTTTCCGGAAATGACCTGCGCTTTGTTGGAATTCTAACAATGGCCGCCATTGTAGGAATTCCAACTTTGCGCTACGCGATTCTAGAAATGTATCGCGCTCATAGTGAGAATTCTGCTCTTTCTTAGAATGCGATGTAAAATGATACAAGTCATGATGGCCTATGTGATCAATGCTTAGTCTTGAAAAAGCAGATGCATTGTATAACGCACCAAACCAACCGAATTACAAAAAGCAAAAACACTTTTGATAACTTCGGCGGGTTGTAACAACACAGTTCAACGACCCATCCCACTCGACCAAAACGCACCAATTTTACGTAATTTTTAACGTTTCAGATCTTACATTTTACAACAGCAAAAACACAACAAGAGTGTTCCGATATAACTTCAGTTTCACTGGTAACTATCGATTGTAATATTTTTTTTACTCAGTCTTAACTGATTATATATTAAACTCACAGTCTCTCTGGGCTGCAGAGACAGCATTACGTCCCTTTATTGAGTAGGCTATTGTCACTGCATGGTAATCTAGGCTCTTGAAACGTAATGTGCGAGTCTGTGCGCTATATTGACGTGATTGATTGTTGCAAAATGTTGATTCAAATTAAAGATGATTTCAGCCTGTTGTAACAAACTAACACTCTACTCTGAGAAAAAAAATCATTGTGTTCAAAATAGATCGAGACAGCAGCAACAAGCTAGCTGCATGCGCTGAGTGTCACTGAGAGAATTGTTACACAGTGTACCCCCACACCCCCAATTCAAGACTTCCCCTGTATAAGACCTTGCTTTTTCATATACCTTATTCATGACCTGTGAAAAGGGTATACTTTTTTGTGCCAGTCGAAGGGTTGCCCTTTCTAGAACGAGGCAGCTCGTTTCCGGAAATGCGGCGCTTTGTTGGAAATCAAATGAGGTTTCGGGAAATCCCGATTATTCCAACTCTGCCCCGGATTCTTACTTTGCGCCCAACAGGTACACGTGCACTCTGCTTTGACCTGTGTGCCAAGAGTCAGATGAGAGAGAGAGAAAGCGAGAGAGAGAGAGAGAGAGAGAGACACACACACACACACACACACACACACACACACATAGACAGAGACAGACATAGAAAGACAGAGGCGGAGAGACTCAGAGGGAGACACAGACAAAGACATACATACATAGAGAGAGAGAGAGAGAGAGAGAGAGAGAGAGAGAGAGAGAGAGAGAGAGAGAGAGAGAGAGAGAGAGAGAGAGAAAATGTAACTGATCTCGTGAGAACGGTTGAGGCCTTGCAAGGTTTTGACGGCAACAATGATTATTGTAGTTCTCTACGACTTTATTTCTGTTTGATTTGTAATATGTTGGGAAGACATATTTATCAATTGATCAACAAAATACAACATAATACAAAACGACACAACATTGTTAAAATCATTATTGGCCAACGTTGAACGTTTACGAAGGCCTCAATCTTCGCGCGCCGTAGACCAGATTAATAGGTGCTTGATTTTGGTATTTTGATTTACATAACATTAAACCTTTCTTGGGGTTCATGGTCATGGCAACAGCCATATTAATATTATATGATGTATAATTTTATATTTCAGCATATGTGAATTACATGTCATCATACCAAACTTTCGTCAAATTTCAAAGTCACAGAGAAGTCCTGTTGGGGTCAAAAATGGAAAATTATCAATTTTCTGAACGTTTTTAAAGCTAGAGCCTTTAAATTTCACACACTTCTGTGGTTTGATGAGCTTCAAACATAACTTAAGTCTGGTTGACCCTAGTTATATCAAATCAGTGGAGCCGAGTTTCCTTCCTTTGCCCATGTATTAAGAGTCAGCCGCTGTATATAAATTAGCTGTCATCAACCACCATTGGTCTGGCAGTATCGTTGCCTATTTAGCCCTCGAGCAGCCCTTTTAGCAAAAGCTGATGAGTAAAATTTCAATATCTCAATTGGGTCATGTGGGTGTAACAAAATAGAAAATTACCACTTTTTTAACGTTTTGAGAGTAAGAACTTTGAAACTTCCCATACTCCCATGGATGATGACCTCAAAACAACCCAAGTCTTGAGTGACCTGCCTCAAGTTTCAAGGTCACAGTGGGGCAAGATTGGGTACATTTCTAAAAATCATTTTCTTGAACGTTTTTAAAGGATTATCTTTGAAACCAGGAGCCCTGGCAATTGTGCGGGCCCGTGAGCGTGTGCAAGTAGAGTAAATTGACATTTAAATACTCCCGGGAATTGACTTACATTATCCTCAGTTTTGTTACCATCAAGTGTTTTGCGTCATAAACCAGGACCTCTTGCCATCCTGTGGGCCGGTTAGAGTGTGCAAGTAAGGTTGTCAATTAACCACTCCCGGGAACTGAATGACATTAATATACTCAGTTTTGAAATGTTACCATCAATTATAATGTTGTGGTCATAGACCAGGAGCTCTGGGCCGAGCTGCACGAGAAAGTTACCAACCGGGTGGGAGCCAGCCGCGGTGTTGGATTGGTTGACATTGAGATTTGTTGTGATTTTAACGAATCAGATTCCGGGGTTTGTTCTCTCCCGTTTGGGTGACACCCAATTTTGGTACGTGCACCTCAGTCCTGTTGATCCTGTGGTCTGGTTAGAGTGTGCAAGTAGGGTTGACACCATCACGCTTCCAGGATCTGAATTGCAATATCTTCAGTTTTAAGATGCCCCAGTACCGAGTGCATCATGTTTGGATTCCCTTGCTCGTGCTTCCACTCGCTTTCAACTAGGTCAGATGGTCAGATAATGGTGGGCCAACGCTGTTAGCAATCTCTGATCTTTCCTACTCAGACCTCCTGATTCTATTAGCTAGTCTGCGCTCAGGGCAACCTGTCATCTTCGGACCTCGGGATAACGCCCTGCGCGAGTGGGCATCCGGATGGTTGTGAAGAAATCACACGCACTGTATAATACAGGGGAAAACTGTTACACGGGTTTTGTCTAAATTTACCTCTCTCCTTGTGAACAAATATAGTTGTGGTTGATTCACAGGCGAGTATTTCTTAAACCACGGATGAAACTACGTGATGAAAATGTCTGTACGTAAATAGAACGGTTCCCAGTAGAACCCAGTTGAACGACAAAATACATTTAAAGGATGGATGAGAAAGTAAGGTGAAGACAGAGTGAAGGAAGCCCGTGGTTCCAGGGATAACCAGACAGAGCGTTAGTTTTCATCAGGGCTCGGCTCACATTAGGGGAGAAAATGGACCTTCAGGGACACCGCTCACCTCCGCCCACGCATACACACACTCCTTTGAATTCTTTTTCACTCCCGGGCCATGTAATGGTGTTCATTGAAACTCACTTTGCCACATGGAGAAAGAAAGATTTTGATTTACCCGCAATTTTGTGATTTTTTGCCTTATTCAGCAGTAGTATATGTTTGGATTTCAAAGGTTGGATGTCAAGTCCATCGGGGTCCTGCAAAGCATGGTCGTCAGTCATTAATTAGGACCGTTGACTGGCGAAGAAACAAAGTTTCGGTCATTCGTCAGCTACGTTTACACATCGAGAGATTGACTTGTTCGTAAAATCTCACAGTCCTCTCCGTGTAAACGATTTGGCTCATCATCTCAGATCCAGCCAGATCCATGGGCACCTTCTATTTTGACACATACCTGAAATCAACAGCCTTAATTACTACTGCTTTCTTTGCAGACGGGGATTTAAAAAAGCCCAATTAAATATAAAATAATTTGTTTTTAAATAATTCACCAAACAAGTCCCACTCTGCACAAGAGTGTGATATTATGTGATGTAATACCTGTGTATACGAGCCCAAAGAAAACATTCTGTTTGTCTTACATTCAGATAAGAAAGTTATATTGAATTGAATTGAATTGAAGCAGTCAGCATGATGATTTCTGTTAAATGTCCAAGTTGAGGGATAGTCTCATCCCATGTGAAAGCCTCAGCAGATCGTAGATATATAGTGAGTAAAAGATGTGTCACAAAATAGACTGCATGCCCCCCACCCCCAAAGAGGAAAAAAAAAGAAAAAAAAAAGATGTTGCATCTTGTAGTTATCTAGCCTGCATTAAACCTTGTGAAAATATTAATGTTGGAGTGTTCAGTTAGCTATGAACTATTACCCAATGTGCATAAATGCTGAAACCATCGTGTTCTGTCCTTATTTTGTTTCGGATGACAGGTCATAAATATCGTTAAGTTTTCCCAGTTACTCGCTGTGATTTGATTTCCCCTGAGTTGTTCTGTCATACACGGTAAACCCTCACGCAAATCTTCGGAATTTGATGTTAAAATCGAGATCTTCTTGTTTTTTTTAAACATTTTCATTTTTTTTTATTGTTTTCTCACTGGCTCCTGTATAACAGGAACAAGGAACGCTCGACAACAATAACCCGCTTGCCGACGCCCTGAAGTAACCTCTCTTCTCTTGGACAGGTTGGTGTCAAGAAGTCAGTTATCAGTGTCAAGAAGTCAGTTATCAGTCAGGCCATCACCCCCCGTTCATTATCCTCGACAAACAAGAAATGCCAGAAAGGTAGGCGCCTGCAGTGAGGGCTGGACAGGCGACCAATTACCTGGTAATGAAGGGGCACAGGTGTAGGCCCGGGGTAGTCAACGGACACCTTCAACACTCTCCGCTGAAGGCTTATCACAACCACGCTGACGGCTTGCTACTTTTCGGGTAGCTCTAGTTAGTTCGGATAACTTGGCTTGGGTTTCTTCAAACACTGCGGTGTAAGCGAGGTTAAGTTTCTGCCCCCGTTGCCGTTGTCTGCTACAAAGTAGGTCAGCTAGGTCAGTGTGTCACGTGACAATCTGTGTCTGGCAGTTGGTGAAGAAAGACAAAGATCCAACTAAGAGAGGCCGCAGCCACTGTTGCTAAACGAAGCTAATCAGTTAGACTAACATCAACGTCGCAATAATTAGTGCTGGGATAAAGCTCGCGCATAAGATTCTTCAAACTCAGTGTTGACTTGTACATGGCGATTTTTTTGTCTTTGAAAAATCTTTTGTGTGTTTGTGTGTGTGTGTGTGTGTGTGTGTGTGTGTGAGTATGTGTGTGTGTGTGTGTGTGTGTGCGTGTGCGTGTGTGTGTGTATTTTCTCAAATCATCTTCACGACTGAGGCAGCAGCTGGCTGCGAGAACGGGGTTTGACCTTCCAGACCTGTTAGCTGGGCTTCCCGTGTGTAAGATATTGGATCAGCGCTAAGGGCAATATTTGGTCTTCCCACTCTGGCCCATTTGTAGGGAGGCACACGATTCGGGACTGGAGCGCTGCTTTCTATCGGTATCAAAATATTTGGACAATAGTGCCCACGTTCTCACGGCTCTCTGTCTTTGGGTTGTTGCCCATCCCAACGTTAACGGCCCGCTTGTGGTCTTGCGTATACATGTATACCGTTAGTAGCCTGTGTAGTAGATTCCCTTGGAGTTGTATACATGCTTTTTGGCGGTTTGCAGCATATATAAGAAGAAAACTTGAAAAGCCCGGTTTAGATTCCCGATTCTCCCGGAATCGAAGTATGGCTACCTAAATGGCAGGGGAAAAACCGGCCACACACGTCAAAGCGCACCCGTGCCCTACGAGTGCTCACATGCAGCTCACCGGCATCGCAGTAGAAGAAGATTCCCGATGAGGGTTATATCACGCAAAGCTTTGGTCAGGTTTGCAGTATGACAAATGCATAAAAGAAGATAAAGAAGAAGACCGTAGTAGATAATTCCTGCAGAGGGCCTTGACTAATTTCGACTGACCAGGTTTGCATAAAAAGAAAAGGATATGAGTAGAATAAGCCTATGCCCCTGTACCCAGGGCTTTGCACAGTTGTTGTCTGGGTTCGCAGTATGGCAAATGGATTGAAGAAGAAGAAGAAGAAGAAGAAGAAGAAGAAGAAGAAGAAGAAGAAGCCCGCAGTAGATTTCCACATAGGGGTTTGCATACTATTGGGCGGTTTTGCAGCATGAATGTAAGAACACCATGAATGTAAGAACACGAAGAAGCCCGTTGTAGATTCCTGTAGAGGGGTATGCATGATTTGGCCTTACCTGAGTTTGCAGAATGGCAGTGACTAGAAGAAGAAGGGGGAGGAGAAGAAGAAAGTGAAGTATCGGTTGACCGTTCAAGCTAGGAGGTTTTTTTATATATTTTTTTCTGTTCGGTTTTTATTTGTCTAACCGTGGGCTTGACTTTTAGATGGCACTGATTGTCTACTCTGACAAAAGAAT
This sequence comes from Littorina saxatilis, assembly GCF_037325665.1. Classification (NCBI taxonomy): domain Eukaryota; kingdom Metazoa; phylum Mollusca; class Gastropoda; order Littorinimorpha; family Littorinidae; genus Littorina; species Littorina saxatilis. The sequence continues at coordinate 46,525,446 of NC_090246.1, forward strand.
TTGCGCGCATTTCTTTGAAACGACACCGCATTGAGGTAATGAAGATGCAATATAAATTATATCTACACGACGCTTGGACCAGCCTAGGTATATCGACCATACACAAAGACGTCATTCCATCGAGGGTGGGGTTGACGGTTCTTTATCTTCTCGAGGGCTGTTCATGATCTTCTCTTGTTCGTTATCTTCTCTTGTTCCCTCTGTTGTCATGCTTCCTCCCCCTATTTCACTCTGCTTCCCATCCCGCGGTATTAACGCTCAGACAAAATCGATGGCCTGATGGCAGCGGCTGGAGAAACAAACGGTTTTGCTTAACGATTATCCCAGATTTCCAGGCATTTGTCTCTAAGTTGAAAAGCAACCTGAATCTGAATGTGGCCGCAGAAGCGAGGTAAGGGTGAACGCACTGTTGACATGGCATCTTTTCAGCCAGACTCAATGTTTGCTTTTATTCTTCGCTGAAGCAATGTTTTTTTCCGATGAATTCGCCTAACGCTGTGGCGGGGAAATAATTGCATGCGGTGTATGTTTTTACTGCCAGTTTGACCGGGGCTGGGCCGCTATTGCGCGGGTCCGCTATTGCGCGGGGCCGCTATTGCGCGAATCTAACCCTAACCCTAACCCTAACCCTAAAGATTCGCGCAATAGCGGCCCCGCGCAATAGCGGCCCGCGCAATAGCGGGCCGACCCCGTTTGACCTTTGTGCTGAACAGTATGTGTGGTCGATACATACAAGACATTGACACCAGAGTTGCACTGAAATGTCGTGCAAACATGTGCAAACTTTGCTCGTTTGGAGAAAAAAAGTCATTTATGCATGTGCCTTGTCTTTGGTTGGAACAAGACGAAAAAAAAGACGAAGTGACCAGAAAGTTTTACTTTTGTTCAACGTAACTTGGTTCACGCTGTAGCAACACACGCTAGAGTTTTGGGGAAAACCCTAATGGACCAAGGGCAGCAACCCATCCGTTCTTTTAGAATAGGCCTACACGTTGAGGGATACTGTGTATGTGTGTGTCTGTTGACTGGAACAGTTACAGTTTATCTTGCAAGATCTGAATTATGTTGGAAGCGATTGGGTTACAATAGAAAAAGAAACAGACTTTCTTTATTGTTATTCCGAATGTTTCTATTGGCGTCATTAATATTACCAGCCAAAGGCCTACTCACTTTTTGTTGAAAGTAGTTGCTTTTGTCCTTTGGCATATTTGTTCCAGCTCCGTTGTATTTAGTCGAAAACTGAGAAAGACTTTGCTTTTAACAAACCTACAAAGGTATGAGCAACCTTTGTTCTCTGGTTTTTATATTTAGTCAAGTTTTGACTAAATATTTTAACATCGAGGGGGAATCGAAACGAGGGTCGTGGTGTATGTGTGTCTGTGCGTGTGTGTGTGTGTGTGTGTGTAGAGCGATTCAGACTAAACTACTGGACCGATCTTTATGAAATTTGACATGAGAGTTCCTGGGTATGAAATCCCCGAACGTTTTTTTCATTTTTTGGATAAATGTCTTTGATGACGTCATATCCGGCTTTTCGTGAAAGTTGAGGCGGCACTGTCACGCCCTCATTTTTCAACCAAATTGGTTCAAATTTTGGTCAAGTAATCTTCGACAAAGCTCGGGGTTCGGTATTGCATTTCAGCTTGGTGGCTTAAAAATTAATTAATGACTTTGGTCATTAAAAATCGGAAAATTGTAAAAAAAAATAAAAATTTATAAAACGATCCAAATTTACGTTTATCTTATTCTCCATCATTTGCTGATTCCAAAAACAAATAAATATGTTATATTCGGATTAAAAACAAGCTCTGAAAATTAAATATATAAAAATTATTATCAAAATTAAATTGTCCAAATCAATTTAAAAACACTTTCATCTTATTCCTTGTCGGTTCCTGATTCCAAAAACATATAGATATGATATGTTTGGATTAAAAACACGCTCAGAAAGTTAAAACAAAGAGAGGTACAGAAAAGCGTGCTATCCTTCTTAGCGCAACTACTACCCCGCTCTTCTTGTCAATTTCACTGCCTTTGCCATGAGCGGTGGACTGACGATGTTACGAGTATACGGTCTTGCTGAAAAATGGCAGCTACTTGACTAAATATTGTATTTTCGCCTTACGCGACTTGTTATACGTTCAAGACATTGAGAGCAGAAACGTATATTACGCGAAGGATTTGTAGTTTTCCACAAGTGCAGTAACGAAGGGGCTGCGGTTACGACACAAGGCCACATCATTGTAGGCAACAATGCTACGAAAGCAAAATGTTTACCGATCTCCAACAGCGGGAATTACTCCGTACCGTACCGATATAAACGGGCAGGTTAGGAGGATGAGCATTCCCCCCCCCCCCCCCCCCCTGCATTTTTATTTTTTATTTTCATACAAAGCCGGGTTTTCCCGTGTAACATGCCCCTAATGGCTTTGCCGTGAGGGCGTAAAACTTACATTTTCTCCAGGATGAGCATTGAACAACAGACAAGCATCTTTCAGCGGCCAAGCAGCTTTTGCTTTGGCCCCTATTTGTTTAGACGGTCTGGAAATTGAAGTCCTGAACCCGTGCAGAACCACGTGAATGAGATGCTCCATGCACACGCCGTGTTGTGGGTTAACCTCAAAGCAAGCTGCTATGTGAGCGAACCGAGCTGGAAATAGTGGTGACATAAGCGAATGTGGTGTAAGCATTCTCAATGGAACACAAATCTATGAAATACTGGAGGTACACTGACTGTAGAAACAAATTTACGCATTTACAGTCACACAAATGCGAAAGATGTAGGCTAAATACACTTTCGTCTCAAAGAAGGTACGAGATTGAGCGACCAGAAAGCGTTGATTGGTGATGTCATCCAGTGTACGGTGGTACCTATGATGTCACAGTGAGGAGATGCCTCTGATGAGAGAACACCTCCCAATAATGTACACATTCTCTTGTCCCATGTCCTATGATACTGACCCAAATACACCTACCTTGAAAGGTCACCTACAATGTAGGGACACTCAGCGGGTTTGGCTGGTCCCAAGGGTGTCCTTTCATCGCATGTATTCCTGTACTTAAAGATGCAGTGTGGAGAACACATGTTGTAATGTATGACTGAATTACTTACCAGTGTTGCCTCTATGATAATATGTGCACAGAATAACCGTGCCCTCTCCGTCAGTTTTAATTAAATTCACTCTGAATTGTTGCCCAACAGCAAAAGGCGTCCTTTATGATATGCATGTGAACGCAGCATGCACTGAGGGACAGGCCGCAGAAAATAGTGTGAATAAATTTTTGTTTGGGGTCGAGGAAAAGATGAAAAGGTCAATGGAATCATATCATTAACAAATTACAGGTAAAGAAGGGGGTGTATGGTTAGAGCCGCTCTGTCAGTGCTGCGTGGCGTATTGTTTCCACTCCTAGTTTTGCTTCTTGGACTGCAACAACGCGACTTAGCGGTCTGGAAGTAGATGGCACACTGGCACTTCCTGTCCACCTTGGTCGTCTGAAATCATTTGACATTATTCGTGTTTTCTTCTTCTTCGTGTAACACACTGACAGCAGTACTGCATACTCAAATTGACACACACATGACAGAAAAAAAGCACGAACGCTCATGTTCCTGTGGAAGGCGTTCCAGTGGAATCAGTGGATTGATTTATTTGAGCCCTCCCAGATCTATCGACTTACGAATACATCGACATGCTCCTGGCAGTTAGGGGGCATTTGGACATTATTTACCGCCGAAAAAAAGAGCGGAAACAGTTTTTCCGGCGTTCCTCTAATCAATTGTCCCATAAGTCCCTAATAAACGTAAGTATTGTCGGCGTTTGATGTCAATCCTATCTGAAGCATTTACCTAAAGAGAAGGTAGTATTATTTTGGCTACCCAAGCAGACGGATGTTTTATCACGCACACTTCTTCTTCTGCGTTCGTGGGCTGAAACTCCCACGTACACTCGTGTTTTTTGCACGAGTGGAATTTTACGTGTATGACCGTTTTTTACCCCGCCATTTAGGCAGCCATACGCCGTTTTCGGAGGATAACACGCACACAATACCATGGATCTTTTAGCCGGTTTGAATGATAATGAAACTGCCTTTCGAAATTGTAAATCTCATACGCTAGTGTTTAACTGTGCAGAATTTTATGAGATGTCATTATGAGATTTCTGTGTTGGAGCTTATTTCCCGCTGGAGTCTGTTCCAAAACAGCCTATCTAAACCCAATCATTCTGTCGTGAGGAACGGATCATATCATTCTATTCAGTGTTTTGATTCGGAAAGCGGTAATAGACGATTTTCGAAAATAACTCCGTCAGGTTTGTATGGGCTGTGGGAGAGTGACCTTATTTTTGCAAAACCCCGTACAAACATTGGAGAGGCCAATCACTAGCGAGGGGGGATTCGGAAACATTTGCCCCTCCAATGTTTGTACGAGGTTTTGCAAGGAAAGGTCACTCTCCCACAACCTTACAGACCCGACAGAGTTATTTTCGGAATTCGTCTATTGGATTGATTGTCTCAGCCACGCTGTGGTGAATGTGGTAAACCAACCCTTTTCGTTTTTAATCAAGAAATTACAGTGCGAACGTGCGCTTGTTGATAGGCCGTCCTTGGCCTGTAGGGACGTGACACCATGAATAAATAAAAAGGGTCTGATCATTTTGTTCTGTTCTCTTTGAGACACCTCAGTCGGGTCCCCTTACCATGTGAACCTGGAGAAAGATACTTGTTCTGTGACTGAAACAAACCTTGAAATCCACATGCAAAAGCTGCAGATGGGTTTTACACAGAGGATGTCGTTCGGCCTCAGTTCGGATTAACGCCGAAACTTATTTCCATTCGCAGAAAACGTTGTCGTCTTGTCAGCAGCATTGCCGCACAACCATTTTTATGTCACGGTTGCAGAGGGAACTAGTAGCGCCAATGTCTGTCTTAATCTTCGGAAAAATTCCGAAACTTTGATGGCCGAAAAAATGTAATCCTATAGGAGGATCTTTGTTGAGAAAGGCGTCATTCGAGCCCTGGATTGCTTCAACATTCCGATTGAGAGCATGTTTGTGTGATTACTGAAGCTTTTTGATGGTAAAATCCAGAGCCGTGTTTAACAAGAAAGAAAAAAAGATATAAAAGAGAAGTAGACAACGTGTGTGTTGTTTGATTTGGAAGACCTGTTATCTGCGATACACCGGGCAAAAGCAAACAATTATTTTCCCCAGAGCGTGGTAGAACATCGAAACTGCAGTAACCTGCTCCGAATCTTACGTGAAAGACGATTCATTCGTTTTCTGCTCGAAAAAATGGCGTTACTAGACAACACCTACCCCAGCTCACCCACTTGGGATGGTTCATCGTATTGTTAATTTTAAACCGCCCAGTTAAAGTTACTGTGCTTGTCACTTCCAGGTGCACGGAGCCCCGAGGGCTTTCAGTCACGCCTCAGGCATCTATCCATTTGAAATTATAACAAGTTTCATTGACCTCTTAGCAAGGAGTCGAAAACTGCAGTTTTATTTTACAAATTAATTTTCATCATTGTCCGGGCAGGACAACGATGTTCTCGATCAGGGTGACATCATGTTGCGCACGTAAACCGATTACGTCAATTACTTCATGGAAGTCTTTAAGGCTCGACGAAAGAGAACATTCTTTCTATCTGGGGTAGTTTAGGTCACGACATTGTGCTTAATAACGTAAAAACATTGTAAACATGGTATTTAGGTCTACTTTGGCATATTGCACACATCTTTTAGTCCAAGAACGTGGTCACGGAAAATGTTAAAAACATTATGGCGAGAGATGCGAATTGACAAACTCCATTAAGTTTCGTGTGTGTAGTCATCTGTAGACAGACAGACAGACAGACAGACAGACAGACACACACACACACACACACACACACACAAACACACACACACACACACACACACACACACACACACACATACACACACAGACCCACACACACATACACATACACACACACATGACAACGTGAGAAGAAAAAACCCACACACCTTTATAGGTCTTGTCATTGTTCTAACGTGAAGAAACGTGTTTTTATGTTCGATATGGCAAGAGCATTATTTACCTTCACGGTGCAGCCGCTTTGGAGCATTTTATTCCCAGCCTAGAGCTTCGTCATATTTGAGAGAAGATTGCGGTTACCACAGCAACAGCAGCCAAGAAAAGTCAGCTGAGCGCTGCAGGAACAAAGTTTCTTTTGTCGTTTGCATCAGCAGATATATTTTGCAGCCACATCCAGACATGTCGATAATCTTTATGGTTTTCAGATTCATGTAATTATAGATGATGTAGGCTATGCCGGGTGTAGCCCACTTATCAGAGGGCTCGGCTAAGATCAGGTAATATGCACCAGGAAAAGTAAACTAATCACACAGAGAAGAAATGACTTTCACTTCGCAAAATCACTTGCGAGGAAAGTGCAGGAAAAGTCAGCTAATCAGTCACGAAAAAATGTCTACATATCTTGTCATTCCGTTAAATCACCGACGGATAAAGTGCACCAGGAATACAAAACTAATCATACACGGCGAAGGAAATACTTTTTTACCACTCTGCAAGAAAAGTAACGAAATCATAAACGAAGGAAATGACAGTATCTTTTCACTCAGTTGTACCCGGCGAGTTCAGTCATTTGACACATGACAGATCGCATTTTTGTGTGCGGCCTAACTGAAGCAATAGCACTCTTTTTTGTTATAAGGGATATTTAAGTCCCAAGCGCTTTTTATCGTCATTGCTGATGAAATAAAGCTTTTCGCTTAATTTCAATTAATTTGATTTTACATGTACGTGTGTGCTTTTTCTTCTTTTTGTTTTTTAAGAATCAGTCACGAGATTTACACAAGAGAAAAACATTTCAAAAGTCAGGCATCAGATGTAATGCAGGAAAAATACAAGACAGAAAAAGATGGCGTACCTCGTTTTTATGCGTGTGATTTTTCCCCATCTCTCTGGCAAACAAATGAAGGGTTCGTTACAATTGGACAAGCGAAGGCACTCACTAATTACATCATAATACTTACAATTTTTGGGTTTTTCACTAAAGCAACAACAACAAAGAACAAACAAAACAAAACACAAAAAACAAACAGAATTAGCTTCATCTCACAAAAAGCCTGTTTTTTTGCCTGTGTGATTTCGTCAGTCCATCAATATTATACCCGAACACTTACTGTTCCTGTAGTATTACTCGACTGACCCAAACCAAACATGTCATTCGAAACAAAGGTAATCGCTCTTTTATTTTCAAACTTAACTGATGGTTTTATAGCTTTGGAACTCTATGCACAATTATGATGCTCATTGCAATAGATTTCTCACAAGATTGCCTAGAATTAGCTTTTTGTTGACACTTATTTTTAATTTCATTTATCTGAAACTGTTCTGCTAAGAATGTACTGAATGCGCCTCTTTGAAAAAAAGGACTTAATTAATGGGGGTAAAGTTGTTGATATGTACCCATTTGAAAGGTAATAATGCACGTGAATTCACGCATCTGTTCCTTGTCTGCACGAATTTTTTGCGAGCGTGTGTATGAATGATTTGTGTGTGTGAGTGTGTTTGTGTGTGTGTGTGTGTGTGTGTGTGTGTACGTGTGTGTGTGTGTATGAGTGAGTGACTGAGTGCGCGTGTGTGTGTGTGTGGGTGGGTGGGTGTGAGAGTGTTTTTTAAAAATTGTGATATCAGGGCCATGTTGTTATATGCTTTATTGTAACTCACTATAGACGCTATTTGTTACATACATACTTTCTTAGTTGCGCTTAAAATGACGAAGTTAAGTTCGGTTATTTAACATTTTCTTTTTTAATCAAGCAAAGAAATTAGAGTGCATATTAAGTTAAACCATGATTATTCTAACCTTCTTTTTTGAACTGTATTGTACCTAGCTTATATTAACATTTTAATGTGTTGGAAATGACACGTTACAACTGTTTAGACATATTAAGTAAACGGACAGATATGGTAGATGCTTTGATTTTGTTTGTGTAATTGCATTTTATGACCCACTTTTAATATTGTTGTAATGTGTTGCAATTTATCGCTTGTTGTGATGTGCTATTTTGCACGTTATTTAGCTGTGTTTATGTGATGACCCAGATGGTACATTTTTCTATCAAGTGCGCAAGTATAACAGTACTAATATTGAAGCGCGCGCGCGCGCGCGTGTGTGTGTGTGTGTGTGTGTGTGTGTGTGTGTGTGTGTGTGTGTGTGTGTGCGAGTGTGTGCAGAATCCGTGAATCCTCTGTTAACACATACACAGATGTTGGTTGTACGTGACTTTGTGACCCTGACAACTGTTTAAACACCGAGAGTTAAATAAGATGTCAATACAAACTGCACAAGATGCACTTCTTTAGGTGACCGCGTCTTCTTCTATTTGCTCTTTTTAATCTACAGAGCTCCCTACTATACCGGTTTTGGTGCATGGAAAGCTTGACACATTGAGGCGGGAGTGGGGATACAGCTGCTGCGATCTTTTAATGACGATTGAGAAACAAAGCAATCCCAGGTCTTGGCATTATTTTGAATGCCAGATGTCTTGAGTTTGGTGATATAAATACGTTTACCTGCTTTCATGTCACACATTACAATAAATCATCGTTCTCCTTTTATGACTTTAATCCATGTGTGTTTTGCGGCTTGACTTTCAAAATGAAAGCTTATAGTGCTTCAGAAATGTGCCGTTTAATCAGCAAGAAATGAATACGGTGGATTCAGTGATAAACGTCGGTGGTTGATTGATGGCCTGTCCGCGCATTTCATTTGAATTTGTTTCTTCGTTGCCAGGAATTTCTATGTTATAAAAATCATCATCATCATCATTGTCATCAGTCCGCTCATCGTGCCGCTCGCAAAGGCAAGACAATTGCAAATGACTGCACGCATGTTATTGCCAAGCACTACGAGCTTCTGGCCTCGGGTTGACGATATCGGGTCCCAAAGTTCAGGACTGTTAGAGGTAAGAACAGTTTTGTTGCAAAGTCAATCGAATTTTGCAATAAGTAGTTATTCGGGTCTTGCGGTCCAGTCAAATGTTGTTCATGAAATGTAATTTAGAGTGTGAGAGGGAGAGAAAGAGAGAGAGAGAGAGAGAGAGAGAGAGAGAGAGAGAGAGAGAGAGAGAGAGAGAGAGAGAGAGAGAGAGAGAGAGAGAGGGAGTGTGTGTGGGTGTGTGAGTGTGTGTGTGTGTTATTATTATCATAAGTCAGTATTATAAGATTTCTGTGATGTTGTTCATAGTTTTGAGTATTGTTGATGTTGGAATGGAAAGTACTTATATGTGATATGACACTGATACAGCTGTACAACCTTCCTTATGTTATAACCTAAATATATACCTGGAGGAGAGAGAGAGAGAGAGAGAGAGAGAGAGAGAGAGAGAGAGAGAGAGAGAGAGAGAGAGAGAGAGAGAGAGAGAGAGAGAGAGAGAGAGAGAGAGAGAGAGAGAGAGAGAGAGATTTGTTTTGATATTGTCGTCCTAATCTTGACAATTATAAGTGGGCTACGTGCGCCTCGATATTTTATTTATGTTCTTACGTTTTATGTTGTTTATTGTAATGCTGTATACACCACACCTGAGTTTTTCCTCGTTCAGATAATAAAGTGTTCTATGTCTATGTCTATGTCCCTTCACTGAGACAGTCGGCAGGGGGACTTGAGGACAGGAGAGGCAGAAACCTTTCACTATGCTGTCCTGTCGGCGGCAGTCGACAGGAGGTCAGGAAAGCTCATCTGTGTTCACTCTTCGACGTTGTCGGACCAGCTCTTTTGCTGTCTTCCGCGTCTGCGTCCTCCTTCGACGGTACTTCGCGATAGGGTTTTCGAGAGGGTGTCACTCCTCATGACGTGGCCAAACAAAATACCAACTTCCGTCGCCGGAGAAGTTCTTGGTTCTTAAAAAAATGTGTTTCCAAGAATGAACGTTCCGACATGGATACCCAGGAAGAGAAGGTTTACAAATAGACCACACAACATGAAATGCTATTGCAGACTAACCAAACTGCACTTAATATCTCAAGATTCAATGATCTGTGTTCAAGTCATTGTACGTTACTGTGTTTGCATTTATGTCATATCCAGATAAGGTAGACAGACTACAAATACATCGGTCTGTGGATGAATCATTATCAAGTTCTGACATCAGGAAGCTTTTATAGGATTGTGTTCCAATATTTGCACAAATCAGTCATAGAACTTTGATACATGAACTGACGAAATGACAGTTTGTAAGTGAAAGTAGACAAATTTAAGTTCTTGATGTCGTTCACGTTGAGACTTTGTCAGAAATATTTTCTTCCTTAAGTTTCTTTTGATCTCGTTACTTCTCTTTTCTCTGTTTTTTGTTTGTTTGTTTTTGGAATTTGAAATAAGATCTGATCAGCAGCTGAAAACATTAGTTTCCACAGAAATGTGTGGATTTAAAACAGAGAAACATACATAACAGGGTTCGGACTGAGTTCAGTCGTATTTGCAGGACACGGTGCTTAAGTGGTGAAGACAGAACCCCGAATAAACGTTTTCCCAGACGTTTTCACGGCGAAGTTGTACAAATTTGTCAAGAATGTTACTTTTTGCTAAGCGTTGTGGTGCCCCTTTTATTATCGTGCCAAGATGTTTGAAGTCATATCTATGACTTGAGAGAAAAATAATAAAGGTCTTCAGACACACACACACATACACAAACACGCACACACACATATATATATATATATATACACAGGCACACACACACACACACACACACACACACACACACACACACACACACACACACACACACACACACACACACACACACACAACGGAATTGAAATGTTTCCACACAGTCAGCTATGTCAATCATGTTCAAACCTTTTTATAGTCAAAATTATCCTTTATATACATAATTATTGAAAAAGAAGAATACAGGAAGTTTTCACACAAGTCGAGCTGTGAAAGAGACTCCTATCTTGTACTGCAAACAACAGAACATCATCGTACACAAGACATTGGCCACTGCTTTTAAATTCATGTAGAAAAAAGCTGCAGGGGATACCAGTCTCACAGGCAAAGAGAAGAAAAAATAACTGAAGTAGGTATTCTATAATTGCTCGTCACACACTCAAAAGAAATACACAAAGGTTCGGCATGTTTCTCTAAATCTATTTTAAACAAAACTTAACAGTTCTGACATATGATTTGAACAAAAATGATGAAAGAAGGAGTAAATACTCAATTTATACAAATAAGAACGACACTGTTTAGACTCATGATCAGAACGAAATAGGAAAAAAATACAAACAAACGTGTTGAATACACAGTCTACCCACATGATCTACGTTGCAATCATTTGCAACAGTTCATAACACTATGAAGACATGGGAATTAAAACAGGGCTTTTGCCCCATTGTTTTTATCACAGGTGGCCTTGTATAATGGGCATTGCACAATGCACGATTAATTGCACTACCCCCCGTGGTTGTATATAAGGTGACACACCAGTCTCTCTGCACTGATTGAACGTTTTTTCTTAACTTAAAACCAACACTTAGCTTTTCACAACTCTCTGGTTCTTTTCTTGACGGCCAAACTCTGCTCTGCTTAGGCGCATGCCCAACCCTCTTTGCGCTTGTTTGTAGTTGTTGTTGTAGTTATTCTTTTGAAATTGTGCATACATGGGTGGAAAAGAGACATGCGCAGCTGACGAAAGCAGTGTTACTATCCTTCCCGGTCAATTGGTTCGAGGGAGATTCTTGTGACAGTGAACAGTAGCTCAGCAAAACTGAATTTTGTCAATGAAGTGTGTGCGTGTGTGTATGTGTGTCTGTCTGTGTCTGTGTCACAAGAATACATTATGTATATTAGAAATTATCCGCAGAATCAGAAACGCAGACTGCAAAGCACGGTCACATTTCACAGTGTAAGTTCACTTTTAGTGAAACAAAGAACAACTTTGACAATTCCAGACGTTTAATTACCTGGGTAGTTTACATTACTTGGAAGTTGGTGGTCTGGTCTACGTAGCGACGGTCTGCACATGCGCAGACTTTGAATGACGTTAGACCGCCAGGAAAGACAACTCAGTTCCAAAACGTGTTTTGACTGTTGACGTTATAATTCACCATTGTTACCTTCTTTCATGGCTGCCTGAGAAATATGACGAGACGTCCGAAAAGGTCTGCTTCGGTGTACAAACGATGAAAAATGTCAAATAATTTTACATTTCATATTCACTTTTGCTGAATTTTTTGGGTCGAATCTCGAATTTATTTATTTATTTATTATTCATTTATTTATTTATATATTCATTTTATTTTATTTGTATTGCTTTATTCATTTATTTACTTTATTTTTACAAACCCAACCTCGAACTTACCGCATATGATCCCTGTTGTGCTGGTCATACATTTGATTGTCCTGCAACTTCCTGATGCTCAAGGCAACACAAAACACCACCCACTCTAACTAGACACGAGGATGGTGGAAACAATCGAAGAAACTAGAGAAGACACATGAAAAAAAATTCAATGAACTCTTGTCAAATGCAAGTAAGAAACTGCACCCTGCATAGAACGACGTGCAAAATGTTCCTGTGTGGAATAAATGGAGGAAACAAGGCACTTGAAGACTGGCATGATGGATTCACACGGTTGAGACTTATCCTGCCTGGCAGTGATATCGTCTTACACTGCCAATCTATCACCAACAATTGCTTCCTTCTACTGCTTTAATTTCTTTTTCTTGCCCTCTGTTTTGAAGCGGTCCTTCTTCTATATTCTTCTTTTCTTTTCTTTCAGTCTTGTCTTCTGTCTAACCATGCGATTTACTTCGTAATGCCGTGTGGGTGATAGCCGGCACAACCGTGAACATTTTCATGAAGACACAAAAACACAAAAAAACAAATAAAACATGTACCACAGTGATAGTTGATAATTGTAGCAGACATGACGTCATTGCGTCATGACGTCAGGTCATGTGATAATCTGGCAGTGAACAGTAGCTCAGCAAAACAGAATTCAGTTGTCAATGAAGAACGGAGAAAGAAGACGTAAACAGCTTATTTCAGATATAAGTTAGTCAAAGACATCACATCACTTCCCATCACATGGTCATAATAATGTATCCATATCACACTTTCACCCATCACATGATCTCAGCAAACAGTTCTCCCGCACAGACAATCAAATACACGTACGCTGCTAAACATGTCCATATAAATTAAAACACTCTTTGGACTGACCGTGTTTAACAATATTTTACACGTCACAAAACCGTACAAATGCGTCAAGGTTTTTACTCACTTGGCACGAGTAACAAAATCACACTGGAGTAATTTCCGTACATCTTGCAACAATGAAATATGCATGAGATCACAATGATAACCTTCTGAAAGTAAAACACAGAACTCACGCATCCTTGGCAACAGAGCCTATAACTTAAGGGACTCGCAGGCACACGGGCAAAGAACAAACACAACCCTTAAACTGTCCGATGATAAATTTCTTCTCATGAAGGCGATCATACCTCAGATCTCTTCCGGATTTTACATAGGCTAAGAGCACACATACACTTGAAAACATACCGAAAATTATGATTCTGGCAGCTTCCTGCGCAGACTAGGAATGTTTTGTCATTGAATTAATTTTGCACGTTCACTTATAAAATAAATTCAGCAACAATTTACTTTTCTGCAAAGAAAACAGTCAGACTGTTAATTTCTGGTATGTTAATAAGTGGAAGGATGCTCAGATTACATGTAAATGCCAGGACAGATCTGTGGTGGTTTACATAAAAGTTTATGCGAGACAGATAGTATTTTAACAGTTGACAAGTCGCTATTGATATTTTTAAGTGGGTGTAGTATGTCCAAAAAAAGAAACCCACAACAAAACTTTAATTTGAAAGTGTGCTACTTCCGGTCACTTTTCCCAGCTATTTATTATTCACGGGGAAGAAAAATGATATAAAAAAAGAGGCAGTCCTGCTGCAACTAGAATCCTTGTAGAATTTGTGACTTGACCTCGTTAATTGCTTTCTTTGTTTGAACAGTTTCATGTGCTGTGTTACGAGCCAAGTAAAGGGGGCATGGATCATAAGGTCTTCACTTTGGAAACATTTCTTATCTGAAAGGAGATATTTCCCTACATTTGTAACCAAACAAGTGATGTTTCTTTCCATCTGCTCTCTGTCTCTGTCAGTCACAGACACAGACACAGACCCATACCCACACCCACACACATGCGCGCACGCACACACACAATCACGCACACACACTGAGCTGTAATTGGTCTACTGACAGGAACGATTTCTGTCGTACTGTTACCAAATCCTTGTACAAGAGATAAAAAGAACCCGCAGACACTTTGCCTTTAAGTGTCAATTGAGACATATCACGTGCAATCAATCTGACCTAAAGCTGACATCACCATCTTTATTTTCTATATCTAAGTTTTGTTGTGACAAGAACAGCTTGCAAGAGAATCTGGCCTGGAAATAAAACAGGTAAATAACGGGATTAAAACGTTAAAAAAAGAGCGTGTTGTAGGGCAGGGCAGCGCTGACGTAGCCAACCATGCATTCCGTCCCTGACATTTATTCTGACTTTGAGGCAGCACCATTTTAACGCAACACACTTCAACACAGCACACTACATTCTCCACGGATGCATCATCGTCTACGTTCGTCTTAGCTCTCCCAGCGCACGCCAGTCAGACCCAGGTAATACGTTCTACAGGCTGTGGGAATGAAACGGAATACCTGCATGTCTTACACCCGTTCCGCCTCTCTTTATTTCCCTTCCCTTCTCTACTTCCATTTACATGATTGCTGTTTCTTCTTCTCCTTCTTTTTCTCCGTCTTCTTCTTTTACTTGGTCTCTGATCGTTTGGGTATGTGGCTAATCGTCAGTTCTAACCGACTGGCTACTGTTTAACTCAATACCAGAGTTCTGGCAATAAATAAGGGTGTTATAATGTTCAACCAGCCCCCTCTCTCTTTTGAGTCTGTCAAACCGTGAAAACACACTCACACACACACACACACACACACACACACACACACACACACACACACACACACACACACACACACACACACACACACATAGTTTGTGCCGACTTAGTTTGAAATTGCAAAGGAACCGTTTAAAATAGACTATTCAAAGGATTTATACTTTCGCAAAATATAAGTTCAGCCGCGAAAACATTGCGAATAAGGATGAACTAGGCTCGCACAAGAAGCCTTACAATCTTGCTCCTCTAGCCTGGACAGAACAAGAAGAGACTAGGAGAGAATACAAAAAACAACGCTGCTCTGTCTTGTCTTGTCGACTTGGCACCGTGTACTTTGCCAGGTGAAAACAAAGCACACCCTTCCCTCCCCCTCCTCCTCCCCCCACCCTACCCATTCTCATTGCTGACGTGTACGCCCTACACCTTGCGGTTCACCTGCCGAAAGGAGGCGGAAGTAAAAATAGCTCGCTTCTTCGCTAGCGTGGGAGAGCAGCGTCAGGTAGGCAGGTATAGACCTAGCACCTATACACACGGCACCAGGTGAGGCTCCGAGACTCAGGCTGTGTGCGTACATAATCGCTTATTTCCTACTTTAGTCGCAAAGTCTAGCACCTCGCGGGGCCCTGGCTTGAGGGGTTTGGGGGGCAACGTGCGTGCTTTTTGCTGGTCTGCGCCCTCAATGGCTCTGATTGACCCCCGTGTGTGTTGCCTGGCTCATAACAACACCGCACTCTGCGTAAAACGATGGTATGCTATTTTAACTAATTGAGGCCTTTTGAACCGCATACATTTGAGATCGAAGAAGGTCACAGCTTGTGCAAACATAGGATTCTGAAATCTAAATTCTTTTTTTTAACTGAAATTACTTACAGTGACCAAAGCTGTGGTTCATTTATACTTTTTTGTGCCAATTGTTACTGACAAAAACAACAAACAAACCACACACCATGCAGCTGGGGATTTGGAATTTACGGAAAATCGTACGTTTACATAAACATCTCATGTCTTCTCGTGGTTGAACAGGCTTCCTTTAACCATGTTTCTTTGCATTTTCAAATGCTGATTCTTCTCTTCGGCTAATCACAATCACAGCCATTCAATTTAGACAAAGAAACAAACATCAACAAACTGACAGTTACCCATGGAGCAACAGACACGGTTTTATGATTCTCTGTGACGATAGTAATCCGTCACAGACTGTCTCACTGATTTAAAGTGAATACTGGGCACACTGCAATAATTCAATGATTCCAGCATCAGTAACAACTCGCAGCATATTATCAACAACAACAAAATCAACTCCCACCTCCCTACCGTAATATCTTTCATTTACTAACGGACGTAAAAACTGACAATTCGCTCAATCATCGATGTTGACAAAAGGCACATACATCGCAGATAATGATTACAACGATTCTACAGAATCAATTTGCGCTGTTCATTGTCATATGGATCTTCCTGCAGTTAATAATTGTCTTTATTGACATGTGGCAAATCTGTATATTCGTTCTGTGAAGTATGCTCATCGCCATGACAATTGATTTCTTTGAATGAATTAAAAGTCAAGTTTTCTTCCTGTTCAAATCGAAACTGTAGGCTAAAGAGTCCACTCGACAATATGGTGCACCTCTTTTGTTAAAACATCCCTGTACGCAATGCTGCAAATTAAGGGCCAGTTACACAAGACTAAGTGTACACAATCTTCGGACAAATGTTTTTCACACAATCGTCCCCGGTCCCATAAAAATGTGCGCAGACTATTCAGAAGTATAGACGTCCAGAGTGTGCGAATTGGCCAAGCCCTGCATACCCTTGTAACGTGGTTTATCAAACTAAATTAGATTGTAAGTCGTCTGCTACCGTAACAATGCTGGATCGCATACACGCATTTAAACGAAGAAAAAGAAATGTTGTCAAAGAACCAAAGTTGTCATTCATCTTACGACGCAAGTAGGGGAAGGGAGGGCAAGTCGACCCCTCTAACGAATGCAGCTTATACCTCTCGTCTTTTTAAAAAAAATATTGTTTTTGTTGTAAAACCTGGTGTGTTATCTTTCGTGTAAGCGTTGTGTGGAATATGAACGATCCAACTGGCACGGTTTTTAAATAAAATATAAAAGAAAAAAATCCTGAAGCATGGACGACTTGCCCTCCATGGAGGGGCGGGTAATTCGTCCAGGTGGAAAAGGTTGTTCATATTACCCAATAGCATCACCTCGACATATGAAATTGACTGAAGCAACTTTTCTGTGTCAGTTTTGTTAATCGGAAGTGAGAATGACGTCATAATGAGTCGGCCTACGTCAGAAGTCGATCGACGTCTTGGCTATGCAGGGAGGGTGAGTATTTGAAGGGATAGATGTTCAAACATCTATACTTATAAGTTGCTCTGGTTCACAGCGAAGCAAATGGGAAAATATATTTACAAATTGGACTTGTAATTGATTTGTGTCGCCCATTTCAGGTTGCGTGAACGTGAAATAGTTTAATAGGCCTACTACTAGGGGGGGACGAATTACCCGATCATGGTACTCACTGAACATTGCTATTTACCATTGTTCCAGGGATAGCCTGAGATCTATAACTTTCGACTAGTTGTTATGAAAGCCAAAGCTTTTTTGCAGATCTGGTGCATTTTACGAATCAGCGGCTCCCATGCACTGACTGTGGTTTTTTTTCGTGCAACAATTTTAGAGTGGAAACCATCAAAATTGACAAAGACTTACCGCATTGCTGGGCCCGTTTTTTCGACATTTTTTTTCTTCAACTGATTCAGGTTTAGTTGGGTAACTCTGGCTTATGAAATCGATGATAATCACCCCTGCAGTGTCATGTTCTCAAAATCGAGGGGGGACGACATACCCGAGGGGGTCGACTTGCCCTCCCTTCCCCTACAAACAAAAGTAAAAACAGACACCTTTCGAGCTTTAGAGTCTTCGTGGCAAACATACCTATTATTTTCAAGTTTTCTTGATTGACATTATGTATACATTAAATGAAGAAATGGACACATGAATCAATGAAAGAACACAAACACTGCTTGGAAGACGGCACGGATACAAAGTGTGAACATACACATTTGATTCAGAACAACAAAAGCAGTAGATATAAATAAGAAAAAAATGCGAGAAACATAGCTCAAGAACTAATGCCCACCTGAAACCAGTTTTAGTGCTTTAAATAGTTAGGGGTAGAAAGAGTGAGATAACATGGCTTGGACATCGATGTAAATGAAAAACGCAGAAACAATAAAAAAAAAAAGGTGAATAGGTGAGCCAGTGGTGCATATTTGTATTCTTTGATAAATTTCTCTCTCTGATCGACACCTTCCCAATTCTCCATGGTTTAGCGAAGGAAAGGCTGTGATTGTTTTAACGGAATGTTTTCACAGAGATCGGAAATTGATCGTCACCATAATTCCTTCCACTGTCTGGACAAGTCTTTGCTCCTTTCAACAGAAACCATGTTGTCCACGATGTTGCCCAGCGAGTGGGAGTGCGGTGCCTTCCTGGACGAAATCATGCAAGAACACAGCGACTGCTGTGAAAACACGTCATATTTCCAGACCCTTCAAGCGGAAAAGTGAAGTCCAATTCCAGCATAACCTAACACGAAATTCTTGACCCACAAAACGTAGCGACTGTTCTCAAAACGTGTCATGTTACCTCACCATTCAATTCCAAAAACACCATACCGAACATTAGTTGAGGAATTCTTGCTTGGTCTAAATAGCACGCGCGTGGGTTTCGAAGCTGTGGTTCTTAATGCACGCAATCAGCTGATTAATCACTGGTAAATATGTGTTGACCTAATGTTGCAAATGTGATAACGTTAGGGAAACACTTGCACAAACGACTACTCAATAAACCATTGACTTGTGAACGCTCCATAGGCAGGGCAAGACGTTAGACGTTTTACTCCCTCAGAAGGATCATTACTACGACACAGACCGCATGCGAACAATGGGGGGGGGGGGGGGGGGGGGGGGGCATGTTCTTCGCGTTCGTAAGATGGACGATCTTGTCTCCGCGATGAAGGTGGAATTGCGCCGCAGGTCCTGCCGTAAAGCTTCTGGCTACGGGATGTGGTCAGGCCAGGTTCTCTTTTTGAGCGCAGAAGCAGATGTTTTGTTGTCTGGTTGCCAGTCCCGCAGGTGAACGGTTAGGGGGCATCTCACAGTAGCTTCATCAACCCAGGCCTTGCTGGTAAATGCTTGTTGCTGTTACAGCTGGACCTTCCCCAGGTTACTAGCTCACATTCCAAGGGAAAAGGATGCAAACATGTTATAAAAATAAATCCGTCCGTCCGCCTTTCTGTCAGTCAACGATGTGTGTCAACCAAGCTTCTGCTAAAGCCAGCCAAGCGTAATGCTGATGGACGTCAGAGAAGATATCCCATGACTTGATGAGATTCTTGAACTGACCCACAGAATCCAATAAGCGTGAAACATCTTATACATTTAAATTCCCTGACTTACTCAGATTTTTGAACTACTACTGATCCACAGAATCCAACAAGCGTACTATCTATATAGCATCTTTTACAGACATCTTGTAATTTTAAATTCCCTGACTTGCTAAGATTTTTGAACCACCACCGATCTACAGGATCCACCATGCATTCTAGACCATTTTGATCACACATCTTATGCTCACGACACATGCAACACAACATGCATGGACTTTACACAGACCAGTCTTGAAGAAAACCTCAACGTCGTGATATACTTCGTGTACACAAACTAGCGTTTGCAATTCAATAACGTACCCGAATTTGGTCTTCCATGACAAAATTCAAACCGTTGATCTACAACGTCCATATCACCTAAAAACAGCTCAACATTCGTTTTACGACAAGAACACGTCACACGGCAGTACGTATCACTCTTTGTTTTAACACAGCTGCTTAAATTCTCAATGCTTTCGAGTATCTGACAGCCGGCGCCCAACAAATCCTTCCAAACGTTTTCTGTTCAATAACAAAACTCCTGGCTTCAAATGTGTTATGCACTGTGCGTCACAATTTGATTTGTAAGGTTCAAGATCAAAGTCTTCGTTGGTAGAACACAAATGAGTTGTAATCATCTTAGATTTAAGACGATTTGCATAATAGCGTATTCACCACACGGTTCAAACTTTGCCTCCAAATAAATAAGATTAGATCACTGCTGCGTCGACACAACCGACACACACTGGCAGCTTCGTGAATTATTTGAATTCACCAACTACACACGCTGTTCTTGCAAAATACCCCGTTCTTCTGTGATTTTGTTTTTTCTGTACCCGCCTTGCCGCGTAGGGACCATTTGGCAAGCACCAGATTATCTATGAAGCAGGGTATGAAGAATGCGTGTTGTGCTTTCTACACTCTCTCGTCTTTTCTACATGGTTAGTTCTAGGAATCAAGATTGCATAAAGAGCAGTAGAAACTGTCACCCGCGTTGTAAGGTATGGGTAATTCCGTTAGATTTGATTGCAGTCTAACATATTACCTATCTCTGTTACTTTGAAATGGAACATACACTCACACACGAAACTGTTTCTCAGCAAATAATGCAATTAAAAAACACACACACACATTTACAAAAAAAGATATGATCTGTATGATAGTCGCCTCCCAAGCTGTGTTATACATCCTCGCCGTCGGATTCGTGACCGTTCGTGGGCATAGCGGTGTTCCTAATCTGTATGGACTTTTTACTCCGGTAGATGTCCCACAGCCCCGAGACGATCTCGGCCACCACGATGTCACTGGAGTTCTTGCCGACAAGGCGCAGCGTGAACACACCGTCGTGCCGGAGGTACTCCATCACGAAGCGCGTGGCCAGCTTCTTGTCCGGGCCCGTGCCCAGGCGGTCCATGATCTTGAGGAACTTCCTGACGTAGTGGATGCGTGAGGTGGGGAACACCATGTGCCACAGCCACGACGCGAAGGACGAGCAAGTCAAGAGCGCCACGAAGACCAGCCAGAACCACATGAAGATGTAGATCTTCTCGTTGAAGAGGTTGATGGGCAGCACGCACTGCACGCTGTAGCGGTGGTTGTTGGTCATCTGACGGATCTCAAAGTCGCACATGGTGACCCTGGGGAAGCGGCGTGAGGCTGTCCACTCCGTACCCGTGGCCAGGTCCTCCAGCACCTGGAAGCCGTACAGGTTGTAGTCCGTCGACAGGAAGGCGTTCAGCATGAACAGCTGCCCGATGGAGTTGGAGATGTACAGCAACTTCATCAGGAAGTACACAGACAGCAGGTAGTTGCCGTAGCGACGCCCGCATAGAACCGACAGCTTGGCCGACAGGATGTGCCGTAATTTGACGCAGCACCTGTGTCGCGACTCGCGCTGGTTGTCCAGGCAACGGTCGATGTGGCGCACGACGTACTTGATGGTGCGCATGCGGATCTCGGGGCTCTCGTACTGGGCGTCGCTGGCCAGGGACACGATCCTGTCCACGT